>NC_143251.1:85704848-86007878 GCF_984573655.1 Nuphar pumila | reverse complement strand
CGCAAATGGTCAAATGGTTGGGGTACAGGCCAAGGGAGGAGACAAAGGAAGAGTTGCTCGATTCAGGAGGGTGAGATCTTCCCTGTGAATCCAGCACCAACTATGCTGGATGAACCACACTTTTCTAGACAACAGGGATCTCCTCACGTATTATAGCAAGGGCCTTTTGATTCTCTGAAATATCAAACTCCTATTTCATCCATCTCTTCATGTAAGTGCTTCAACTGAGGACGAGGTTTAACTTCAGCAAATCCAGACCTATCCAGACTATCAGAAAAATTCTCCTCCATACCAAATGGTGACGCATTGGGCTAGACTTAGTGAGATGCTGAACTTATACAGACTTGGTAAAACAAAGTGGATACAGACTTTCAGCAAGTCTGAATCACCATTGACACATAAGTGAAAGGGGTAATTGTGAACACCCCAAATTTTTCAAATTATTTTAAATATTCCCTTTTTGCCCTGATTTCATTTTCTGAGTAATTGAGTCACTTAAAAATCTAAATTCCATTTTATTTCTCAAGTTTTTCTGAAATTAAATTCATTTTATATATCTGACTCAATTTTGGATCCAGATCTGGATAAAAGATCCAAACCTAAGCTTCATTATCCAATTTTTAAACCAAATTCTCGAAATATCCAAAATAACCTTTTGAAAAGCTCAGATAGTTCATCTAGTATCCGTTTGGACCCATCGCGTTATATTCCTCGATTCGAGGTTTAAAAGTCGAATATTTTTCTCAAAACTTGGGTCCAAACTGATGTCTTCTTTTAAATCGTTGTAATTTTGAAAAGATTTCTATATGAAAAACATGTGAAAACCAGACATCAAATAATAAAAACCGGTTCTCACTAGTGTATGAGACCGGGTCGAACTCAGGGAACAGGAATATGTTGTATTCACGTACACAAATCTAACTATTCTTTATTGCCGATTTATTGAAATGTAAAATGTTCAAGAAAAGTAAAACAACTAACTATTACAACAAATGAATACCCTTCGCAGAGGGCGTAAAGTGCAATATTTACAAACCCAATTAAATTCCTAATTCTAAAAATAAAAGCAAAAAGACGCTTTATTCTTCATACTTCGTGTCACATAATCGCTTCCGCTCCAGTCTTGTGCAATCCTGCACAAATCAAATGAACACGAGCAGTACAAGAGATCGAAATAAAAATTGTACTAAACAGCTTATTTAAATGCTAAAAATATTATGACTAAGCACTTTTACGAACTAAATTTAAAATCAAAACTAACTAACAACTAACTCAATTAACTAACAAGACAGTAAACTAACTTATGAAAACAAAACAAGAAATCAATAAAGGAAACATGAATTGATTGTAATAAAAGAACAAGAATTTAAGATTTCGAAAAAAAAACAACATTAACTCCAAGAATTAAAGAAAACAGGAAATGACTGAATGAGGAAAAACAAAAAGAAATCAGAAAATAAAATTCAGAAAGTTAATCAAAAGAAACTCAGAATGTAAAAGAAATACAGGAAATACATGATGTAAAAAATAAGAAAGAAATGCATTATTTGAAATACTGAAAAACAAGAACACCATACATTGAAATGAAATGAAACTTAATTGAAAGACACGGCATCAAAAACAGGAGAAAAAAAAAAAACTGAATCAGAAATCGGAAATGGAATTAGAAATTTTAAAGAAAACTAGAAATGAACTAAAAACTGAAAAATGAAATAACCAGGAATTTACTTGAAGATAACATGAGATTAAGAATGCTAAGCAGGAAAACAAGCTTAATGAAAAATCTGGAAATCTATGCAACAAATCTATTGTAATGCAGAAACAGAGAATTAATGAATGTAAAACAAGTTTGAAAACAGCATGTATACAGATCTAACACATAAAATAGAATCATAGTAAAACAATCCGATTAAACAAACAGAAATTAAAACTGAAAATGAATAACACTGAAAATAAAACAAGAATGAAATCACACATGAAATCTCTGCAAATTACAAATAAAAACAGAATTACAAATGCAGGAATCGATTGACACTAATGTACGAATTACAGATTAAGAACAAGATATGAATGAATCAACAAAAAAAATTTTAACTACAAATGAAATACAAAAGAGAAGATCGGATGATGAAAAGCATAAACTGAAACAACATCCATCGATTTTTCTGTCTTTTCGTTTTAATTTTTTTTTATTCTGTTTTTCAAAATCAACACAGCTGAAGAAAAATTAACAAAGCTGAAGAAGAAGAAGAAGTAGAAGAAGAAGAAAAGGATCGGATGAAGAAAAATCGGAGGAAGAAGAAAAAGAAACTGCAGAAATTGGAAGAAGAAGAAGATCTGAAGAAGTAGAAGAAGAAGAAGCTGCAGAAGATGAAGATTCAGATGAAGAAGAAATAAAGAAGAAGAAGAAGAAGAAGAAGAAGAAGAAGAAGAAGAAGTAGAAGAAGAAGAACACTCAGCACTCACCGTGAACCTGAGGGGTTTGGAAAAGAGGTGGCCTCCACCACTCACGCCGCCGCCGGACTGAAGATCCACCACCGGATTGAGGAAGATAATAGGGAGAAGGGGAAGAACGAGAAAAGAAGAGAGGGAAAAGATGGGAAAAGGAAATCCAGCGATGGAGAAGGGGGAAAAGAGAGGCTTCAGAGGGGAAAGAGGAGAGCTTAGACGCAAGAGGGGAGACGATGGTTTTTTCATGTTTTTGGGTTTTTAACAGCAAACAAACCGGTTCACCGGTTTGTTTCTGTTTGTTTTTATTTTTTCAGCTTTTCAAAAAAAATGCAAACCGGTTCCAGCCGGTTTGCTATTATTATATTTTTTTTTTAGTTTTTAAAATTCAAAAACCGTGTAAACCGGTTTATTAGAATTTTTTTTCAAAAAGTTACAAACAAAACTTTTTTTTATTTCTAAAGAAAATAAAAACTATTCTACTAATTTTTTTTCTTCTTTTCTAAAAAAAAACAAACCCTTAAAATGAATATAAAACTAATTTTTTTCATCATTTTTTTTTTATTAAAAACTAAAACTAAAATACTATGTTAATATCAAACATTAAAATATGTACTAAAATATACAAATAAAGCTATTTTTCATACATTTTCTATTTTGAAATCATTTTAGCTTATTTAACGAAAACTAGCATAAACTTGGGTTTTTAAAACATTTTTTCATAAAATCATGCATATTTTAATGTTAAATCACCTTGAAATATATGCATGATCAAATACCCTCATGCTTATGTTTTGCTAGTCCTCGAGCAAACTAGAAAAATGCAAAAAATCAAACTATCACCTAACTCACTTTCGTAGGAATCACGGTTGCATTTAGCTCATGCAACAAGCCCTTTCAACCCCTGGGTTACCCCAGTGGACGAGTAAGGTTTCGTGAGGGTTTGCAGTGATGTTACCCACAAACATCTCTGTCATGTATGCATAATATTACACATCCTCATAATCAGTAGATAATCAAAGACTTTATTTTCACAAATATTTCCTGTCATTTCAAAATCATAATATAATTAGAATCTTTTATGTACCACCACAAAAAAAGAATTTCTTTCACTTTTCTAAAAATCACAATTATTTATGTTTTATTCTTAGAAAATCCAATAAAAACATATTATTATTTACTTATCCTCACTCATATGTTTTCTGCACAGGTTTTCTCAATCACACTTCTAAGCATTGAACTTTTCTTTCTTTTTATGCTCTTTTCTCTCTCTCTCTCTTTTTTTTTTTTCTTTTCACGCTTTTTCTTTTTGCGCACTTATTTTTCTCATATAGCTTGCGTGTGGTCTGCTTTTATGCCTTGTGCAATGTCAATATCTTCTATACTTTTTCATACCAAAAGATATCAACTAAGACATAAAAGTGACTTCCTTCATTCACCTTTATAACATGAGAGTCAAATATTTCAACTTGTATCTGTTCTCAGTTACTTAGGATCACGAAGTTTTCCACTCTCCTTTTCGAAAATGGAATTAAAAGTTTCAACTTACATCTAAGTTCCATCTACTAAGGATTGTGAAATTATCCAAACAACCTAACGCATGCTATTTCTCACTTTTTGAGCTCATTTTTTTACGCTTTTGTTCATTTGCTTAGTTTTTCAAAAATAAAACTGTGCATATTCATATTTATGATTCAAAATAAACTCTAACATGTATTTATCATCATTTCTTTGAAATCCGCATAAATAATCATATTTTTTAGATCTATGTCAGAAAAAAATTTCATGGGGCTTAAAAAAATCCTCTAAAAACATCAGATTTGAAATAACATTCATATAAGTTCAAACTATTTCTTTAAAAATCTACTTTTCATGAGAGATGTGTAAACATGTGCAAGAACGTAAACAGAAATATCAAGGTGTGCATTCTACACCCTCCCCCATGCTTGAATGACACTGTCCCAGTGGCACTCCCCCATGCTTATATGAAACTACGTGAATGCACATGAGAGGAAATAAATGAGGGAAAAGAGTAGAATGACCTGACATGAATTAAAAATACACGTTCTATGAATGTAATAATTGCAATGTATACATGACAAAACCTGAAACTCATGAAAAAAAAACGGAAAATAAAACCAAATAAAATCTACAAATCCTAACAAATGTAAAACTGTACAGAATATGGGTTGCCTCCCATAAAGCGCTAAGTTTCACGTCCCCAGCCAGACGGATCCCTAGAAAAATCCTTCATCGTCCATGAGATCAATGGACATGAAGTCAGACTCAACCGGGCTCTATGAAGAAAAGAGTGTCATCTGTGACACTACGCACTGTGTTTCCATCCCGTCTACCTCTAACTGTAGGATCATAACTCTCTTGACATGAAGAACGTAGATTAGTCTCATTTGAAAGACTGGTCAAGAAATGAGAGTCTAGGACCGACCGAGTACCAATGAATGCAACTTCAGACAAGTGGTGAATATGATCAGGCTTGACTTGATCAAGCACCTTCTGCATCTGTACCTCTTGCTTAGTAAAAATTGGTGATCCTAAAGGCTGAGAAAATGGGGCTTTATATGATGAAAATGTATGCTGTGAGTAAGGCCCCTTCTAATGAGGTATCATGGAGATCGACTCGTCAGTAGAAATGATATGGGGTTCATGAGTCGATTCCTGAGTGGGGTGACACGCCCTCCCATACTGAAGGGATGTAACAGATTCGACTTGCTTATGATGTGAATCAGTGGGTTGCAAGTCAAATGACATGGAATCCTCTCCCTTTGAGACAACAGACTGACTATGAAGGTTCCCCTGGCTTTGCCTAGTGAAAGTCTCAACCAACTGTCCCATTTGAGTCTCTAGCTTGGCTATTGACTGCGTATGGGAACTCAAAACTTGTAATATCCTATCTTGGAAGGATTGACTAAATGAATGCTCATGAGGATGGGGTTGAGTATAAGCATGTTGGGCTGGGGGATGAACCTGTGGAAAAATGGGGTGCGAGTAACCTTGTGAAGGGTTACTGGGTCTATACTGTGTCTGGGAGGGCTGATGGGATGAGGAAATAAACTGGTTTCGCCAACCTGGGTTATATGAGGATGTAAATGAATCGGACATGGGTTTAGCGAAACCTTGGGCAGCATTCACCTGCTCCTGAACGAATTCAGGATATAATGGTGCTGCCGGACAATCCGCAACACAGTGTGCAGGGCTAGCACATAGCTCGCACACTCTTTCTACTTGATTTCTCGAAGAATTGGCTAGGAATTGATCTAACTTCCTAGTCAATTGGTCAACCTTGGTACGCAATTCTAATTCGGACCCAACTTCGGAAATCCCAACCTTCTTAGGACCACTAGACAGAGATGTAGTCCTATCGAGCCGTGAAGACAAGTTATGATGCATCGTGTTTTCACTCAAGGTCTCGAATAGAGACCACGCCTCGTCCTCACTCTTGAGCATAAAAGTGCCCCCACAAGACGAATCAACCAATTGACGATGCTTTTCAGTAAGCCCGTCATAAAAATACTGCACCAACTGCCAACGAGGCACCTGGTGATGGGGACACTTGCGGAGAAAATCTTTCAATCTCTCCCAAGACTCGTGAAATTGTTCTCCCTCAATTTGAGAAAAACTGGTTATAGCTTTACGAAACTGATTCGTTTTACTAATTGGGAAATATTTTTTTAAAAATTCTTTTTGCATTCCTTCCCAAGTAGTAATACGAACTGTCTCAAGAGATTTTAACCAGTGCTTGGCTTTATCTTTAAGAGAGAACGGAAACAAAGTTAACCTCATAGCGTCGTCTCCAAAATTATTGATTCGCACAGTCGAGTAAATCTCAAGGAATTCGTCAAGATGACGATATGGGTCTTCATTGCTAAGGCCATAAAACGAATGTAACATTTGAATCACACTGTCCTTAATCTCAAAATGGCTCGCTCCTACATCAGGTCTTGTGATGCAGGAGGTGGGAGTATACGTATTTGGCATGAAGTACTCCCTCAAAGGACGGATCAATTGATGATCGTCAGCCATTGCTTACACCTTAGAGTAGACCGGTGTAGCACACGTCCTAACTCTGGGTTTTCTACCTAACTAACGCACTAAGCGGCCAAACCACGCAAACCACAAAGCGAGTAAACTAAAAACAACAAGAACTAAACAAACACCACGCAGTTACACATAAAAGAGATTATGCATAAGAAATATAAAATCTATGTGTACGGTACCAATCGTACACAGTCACCTCTAAGGGGGTCCTAGTAGGTGGGCTGTGCAGAAAAGTAAGCTCTTCTCTAAGATATGCACATACATGGTTCTAAACCTAAATGCACACAAACACTAGGCAATAAAGCTAATACTAATATTACGCCGTTCCCCGGCAACGGCGCCAAAAATTTGATGTCTTCTTTTAAATCGTTGTAATTTTGAAAAGATTTCTATATGAAAAACATGTGAAAACCAGACATCAAATAATAAAAACCGGTTCTCACTAGTGTATGAGACCGGGTCGAACTCAGGGAACAGGAATATGTTGTATTCACGTACACAAATCTAACTATTCTTTATTGCCGATTTATTGAAATGTAAAATGTTCAAGAAAAGTAAAACAACTAACTATTACAACAAATGAATACCCTTCGCAGAGGGCGTAAAGTGCAATATTTACAAACCCAATTAAATTCCTAATTCTAAAAATAAAAGCAAAAAGATGCTTTATTCTTCATACTTTGTGTCACATAATCGCTTCCGCTCCAGTCTTGTGCAATCCTGCACAAATCAAATGAACACGAGCAGTACAAGAGATCGAAATAAAAATTGTACTAAACAGCTTATTTAAATGCTAAAAATATTATGACTAAGCACTTTTACGAACTAAATTTAAAATCAAAACTAACTAACAACTAACTCAATTAACTAACAAGACAGTAAACTAACTTATGAAAACAAAACAAGAAATCAATGAAGGAAACATGAATTGATTGTAATAAAAGAACAAGAATTTAAGATTTCGAAAAAAAAACAACATTAACTCCAAGAATTAAAGAAAACAGGAAATGACTGAATGAGGAAAAACAAAAAGAAATCAGAAAATAAAATTCAGAAAGTTAATCAAAAGAAACTCAGAATGTAAAAGAAATACAGGAAATACATGATGTGAAAAATAAGAAAGAAATGCATTATTTGAAATACTGAAAAACAAGAACACCGTACATTGAAATGAAATGAAACTTAATTGAAAGACACGGCATCAAAAACAGGAGAAAAAAAAAAAAACTGAAACAGAAATCGGAAATGGAATTAGAAATTTTAAAGAAAACTAGAAATGAACTAAAAACTGAAAAATGAAATAACCAGGAATTTACTTGAAGATAACATGAGATTAAGAATGCTAAGCAGGAAAACAAGCTTAATGAAAAATCTGGAAATCTATGCAACAAATCTATTGTAATGCAGAAACAGAGAATTAATGAATGTAAAACAAGTTTGAAAACAGCATGTATACAGATCTAACACATAAAATAGAATCATAGTAAAACAATCCGATTAAACAAACAGAAATTAAAACTGAAAATGAATAACACTGAAAACAAAACAAGAATGAAATCACACATGAAATCTCTGCAAATTACAAATAAAAACAGAATTACAAATGCAGGAATCGATTGACACTAATGTACGAATTACAGATTAAGAACAAGATATGAATGAATCAACAAAAAAAAAATTTAACTACAAATGAAATACAAAAGAGAAGATCGGATGATGAAAAGCATAAACTGAAACAACATCCATCGATTTTTCTGTCTTTTCGTTTTAAATTTTTTTTTTTATTCTGTTTTTCAAAATCAACACAGCTGAAGAAAAATTAACAAAGCTGAAGAAGAAGAAGAAGTAGAAGAAGAAGAAAAGGATCGGATGAAGAAAAAACGGAGGAAGAAGAAAAAGAAACTGCAGAAATTGGAAGAAGAAGAAGATCTAAAGAAGTAGAAGAAGAAGAAGCTGCAGAAGATGAAGATTCAGATGAAGAAGAAATAAAGAAGAAGAAGAAGAAGAAGTAGAAGAAGAAGAACACTCAGCACTCACCGTGAACCTGAGGGGTTTGGAAAAGAGGTGGCCTCCACCACTCACGCCGCCGCCGGACTGAAGATCCACCACCGGATTGAGGAAGATAATAGGGAGAAGGGGAAGAACGAGAAAAGAAGAGAGGGAAAAGATGGGAAAAGGAAATCCGGCGATGGAGAAGGGGGAAAAGAGAGGCTTCAGAGGGGAAAGAGGAGAGCTTAGACGCAAGAGGGGAGACGATGGTTTTTTCATGTTTTTGGGTTTTTAACAGCAAACAAACTGGTTCACCGGTTTGTTTCTGTTTGTTTTTATTTTTTCAGCTTTTCAAAAAAAATGCAAACCGGTTCCAGCCGGTTTGCTATTATTATATTTTTTTTTTAGTTTTTAAAATTCAAAAACCGTGTAAACCGGTTTATTAGAATTTTTTTTCAAAAAGTTACAAACAAAACTTTTTTTTATTTCTAAAGAAAATAAAAACTATTCTACTAATTTTTTTTCTTCTTTTCTAAAAAAAAACAAACCCTTAAAATGAATATAAAACTATTTTTTTTCATCATTTTTTTTTATTAAAAACTAAAACTAAAATACTATGTTAATATCAAACATTAAAATATGTACTAAAATATACAAATAAAGCTATTTTTCATACATTTTCTATTTTGAAATCATTTTAGCTTATTTAACGAAAACTAGCATAAACTTGGGTTTTTAAAACATTTTTTCATAAAATCATGCATATTTTAATGTTAAATCACCTTGAAATATATGCATGATCACAAACGCATTTTCTGAAGGAATCAAACCCAAATTTCTTAGAAAACCCGCTTTTGTAAATATTTCTCGAAAATACAAAAAAATCAGTTTTAAATCCTTGTTTTCTCGTAAATTTAGGATTCTATTCCAAAAATATATAAAAAAAATATATAAAATAAAGAAAAGAAGAAAAAAACTAAAAATATAAGAAAAGAAACAAAAATTGGATTTTGAAAAAAAACTCTTTTTGAAAACAATCTTTTTAAAACCAGTTTTTTGCAAAAATCTTTAAAAGGGACTAGCTTTTTGAAATTTTTTATAAAAAAACCCCTTTTCGATTTTAGGGTTACAAAAGCCTTCTCTCTCTCTGATCAGAACTCTCTCTCTCATGCATTCTCCCTTTCTCGCCCGAACTCTCGAGAACCCTCTCCTCTTCATCCCGCCATCACCAAACCCCCATGTGCGAAACCCCCTTCTCGAAGCCTCCATACGCCCATCACCAGAATCTCCATCGCCCATCGCCAACAAGATCTTCCCTTCATTGTCGACCCTCCATCATCAACGGCTTGCCTCACCCCTCATCCGCCCTTCAGCCGCAACAACCTTCCTTCTCTCCTCCGCCCATCTTCGACCTATCTCTTCACAAACCTTCTTCCTCCTTAAAAAGACACTAAGGAAAACCCTAAATCCATCCATTCTCACCCCTGCATGCTCTCTTCTTCCTTCTTCTCATCCTCTTCCCTCTTCCACTGCACATCATCAGGAACGACGCAACAACTCGCCATTTCCCCTGATTCCTTCTGTGGATCGCGTTTCACCCCTTTCATTGTCTTCACACATCTTCTCTGATTCTCCTCAAGTAGCAGTAAAAGACCAATTACCACAACCATCGCAGGTAAGTAATCGTGCTCTTCCTACTTTTGATTCCCTGCAAAGAACCTGTGATCATCGCAAAAATTTTCCTCTCGTAATATTCTCTCTCTTCCTTCTATTTTCCTTTTCATTCTTTATTGCCTCCTTTTTGAAGGGAGAAAATAAAAGACAGAAAGAAAGAGAGAAGATAAGAGAAGAGAAGAGATAATCTTTTGCGGGGTCTCACTTGACCTTATTTTGAAAGTATTTAAGAAAATAACTTGCCTCCATTTTGAAATATTTGCGGGAAAACTGGGAGATGGGATCCGCTCGTCGGTACGAGGTTCGACCGTTCCTGGCGCCTTTACCAGGGGTAATCATACCAAGGGTCGAATTTATGCCTTTTGCTTTGCTAAGAAATTATCTAAGAATTTATCCTAAGTTTAAATACACAAAGAATCATGCTTGTGCAAATGCAAAGATGTATGCTCTCTTTTGAAAGATGTTTTTTTGAAATTTTCCAAGTGTTTCTGAGATGAATCTGTTGATAGAATGAAGAAATGGTTTCTAACTTAGAACTTAAGATTAAAGTTCTAAGTTTTTGAAATAATCAGAGCTTGGGAAAATAAATCTGGATTTTGAAAAGGATGATTTTGAATTTGAGATAAAAGGAGAAGAAAGGAAATTTCAAAGTCATAAATGGACTTTGAATTTAGAATTTTGAATCTGGATAAATGTCTGAAAATGGAATTGAATTCTGGCTTTGATGCTTTGAAATCAGAAATGAAATGTGGGAAGTCTAAATAGAATTGATTTGAAAGTTGGAATTCAAGATGGAATCGGAATCCAAAGTCTGGATTCTAAATAGAGTTCAAAATTGAATTTTTGGATTTAGAATCCAAAAATAGGAATTGGATTTGAAATTTGAGATGAAAACGGACTTGGATTTGGAATTGAGAATGGAAGTTGATTTGAAATCTGGAATCAAGATGGGTTTTTCGATCGGAAATTTTGAATGGAATTGGATCCAAGATTTGGAATCCAAGATGGAATTTGGATCTGAAATTTTGAATGCAATTGGATCCGAAGTCTGAGATCCAAAGTGAAGTTTGGATTCTGGACCCTACAATGGAATTGGATCTGAAGTCTGAGATCCAAAGTGAAGTTTAGATTCTGGATCTTAAATGAAATTTGGATCTGTAATTTGAAATCTAAGGTAGAATTGGATTCTGAATCCTAAAATGGAATTTTGGATCTGAATCTGAGATCCAAAGTAGAATTGGGTTATGGACCCTAGAATTGATTTGGATCTAAAGTCTGAGATTCAAAGTAAAATTGGGTTCTGGGTCCTAGAATGGATTTGGATCTGAAGTCTGAGATCCAAAGTAGAAGTGGAATTCTGGATCCTAGAATGGATTTGATCCAAGATTTGGAATCCAAGATAAAATGTGGTTGTGAAGTCTAAGATCCAAAGTGGAATTGAATTCATACTTGGAAATCTGGATCCAAGTTGAGATTTTAACTTTGGTTTTTGGAATTTCAAAAATTGATTTGAGGATGAATTTCAAAGTCAAATTGGACTTTGAACTTGATTTTGGAATTTATAAAATGAATCAAGTTGGATTTTAAACTTTGAATTTGATTTCAAAGTTTGAGTTTGGACTTTGAAAATGAGATAGAATTGAAATAGAAATTGAAGAAGAGATATTCACAATTACTTGGAGTTTTGAAAAAGAAATTTTGAAAATATGATGCAATTCTATCCTAAATGATGAAATGAATTTAAATATTTTTGAAATTGGATTCGAAAATCATATTTCATTCTTTAAACGAATGTAAATAAGATTAATGATATAATACACTCCTGACTATGGTCATTGAATGTATTATATAATAATCATATCTAAGTTCAAATGAAGAATCAAACATATTTTGGTGCTTTTATAGAGTTTAGAATGAAATTAATTTTCAATACATCCTGACTATGGCCATTGATGTATGTATTGAATCAATTTTAAACTAAACTCTGATAAAAGAAAAAAAAATATTTAAAGAAGACATGATGAATTTTGAAAAGGATCCAGTGTGGATCCAGTGTTATTTTATAAAAGATAGAAATACTAAGTTTTGTTTACATCCTGACTATGGCCATTGATGTAAATCATCAACTTAGGATTAATTACATCTTACAAAATGGTGCACGTGTCATTCGTGTTTCACCATTGTGAGATTTTGAAAAATAAAGGCAAAAGTATGAAAACAAGCAATTTATGACATTTACAATGCTCATTCATTCTATCTAGAGCAGGAAATGTAATTTCTTATTAAGATCTAACTATTACAATACATAAGATTGAATTTACAACTCCAAGTAATGACCATTTCCACACATTTCCCTAAAAAATACTTGATTATAGAAAAAATTTGCACATATCATATGGATGTCAATGGTGAAAATGCTCACATGCCAATATATTTAAGATCTAAAGTGTGGAAAGATGAAAATGATATATATCTATGTACATATATACATGCATATATATATAGGTATATCTATATACGTATATATATATGAATATGTATATGTATATAGATGAAATGGTGAATGTGAAGGGACTATGTAGGTAAATGGTGGTACACAGCTGCTGGGAGTTGTGCATGTGATGAAAAAGTGATGATAGGGTGAAGGTCACTTGAGAGACCGTATGCTGGGGAAGGCAAAGTGTGAGTTTTGTTTATAGGTGCAGTAGTGAAGATGTCATTTCAGCTGGTGACAGCAGCCAGTGAATGAGTGTTGATGGTTATGATGGGTTGAGAGTAAGGCTGCACAAAAATTCTGTGTAGCATGGAGGCAGCAAGTCATGCTGGCAAATGTAGCAACAGTATATGGAAGTGTATCTACCAAGGCTTAACTGCTGCATAAGTTGAGCAGTGAAATGGAAAGAGCTAGAGGTGGCTGGTGAAGATGAATCCATCAAAACACGATGAGATGATGACCAGCAAGGTTCTAAAAAAAATGAAGCTGCTGTGGTGACAGGTGCTGAGGTGTGTTGATAAGATATACACCTGTTGCTGCAAATGGGACTGTAGCAGCAGGTGTGTGGATTGGTATGCAGTAGAAGAGGTAATGGGGTATGGGTAAGTGGCTGTGATAAACAATTGGGTGCAATAGTCTTGAAATTCAAAGATATTGATTTCCTCACAAGGTGGCCAATTGTCGTTTGACCTATCTGTTTCAACTACAAGAGGATATTTGCAGTGTGGCTGCACTGTAGTGTTCTTCTCGAGGGGAACATTGTTCTTTTAAAGGTGGCACTAGTTCCACATGAGCTAAGATTACAACATGCTCCAATTTAATCCATATGTCACAGATAAACAAACAACTCCTGGATCGATTATATTCTTGGTCTGGAAGACCAAAATATGCAAATTAAATATTATTCCGATCTTTGAAACATAATACTAAAAAAAATATGCAAATCAAGATCGTCCTAAGCTGCCCATTCAGTTGCCTAGTTAGCAGCAAATGAACACACATTTTTTTTTTAGAATTCAGTTCAACTTTGTGGGTTTTACAAATAAATCCATTTAAGAAAGAAAATACAAACCTATACTTGAGATCAAAATATATGATTATCCACCACTCAAAGTTTGTACTGGATCAACTCATCAATCAATTTCATATGAGATAGAAGCTATTTTTTTTTGTTGAACCGAGGAATCCAGATTTCTCATGGCAAAATTGCTTGGCTTCCACAGCAAAAAAAAAAAAAATATTCATGCAGATGATGGAGTGGGTAATGCAGTGAAGTGAGTGAAAGTAAACACAAAGAATGTTGCATGGTGGTGAAAGGATATAACAAAGTATTAACGCAATGTAATGCACGGTTGCAGCAGGTAAATAATAATAATAAAAAAAAATGCACATAAATGAATTAGTTGGAAGATGTAAATCAACATACCTTAGCAAAACCGATATACAGGCATGAAATTCACGGATTAGCATGCTAACATATTTGATTTGTGTACTCATTTGGACAATAGTCAATTAAAGTTGTAGTGGGTAAAACTTCCACCGTTAAGTCTTTTTCAGAAGAGCTCACAGAAAGGAGCATTTTAGGTAATATTGAGCCTCCTCAATACTTCTCTAGGTACCGACTCACCATCATGATGTTTCTGTAAGCAAATACAAGGGGCCCAAATCCACTCTTTCATCCTCTTTACCCAATACCTCTCATATCTACACCAGAACTTCGAGATGGCTTCTTCATCGTAATGTGCTGTAGGATCTTTATCAAAATCCCCTTCTGATCTTACACATGTTTTCCAGATTTTCCCCAAGTTATGGTCTGTCTCATCAGGTCCCAACTCCAGTAAGACAGGAATCCCTTTCACAAAACTTTCTCCAAGTGGCTTTTCTATTCATCTGAAGACTTGATCTCTATTTCCCTAAGGTACCTCACATATTCCCACCTCTTGGATTTACTGAGCTTTTCAGGTGGAAAGGGATGCAGGTGAACATATATGTTGATGCTCAAGGATTCAAATGCCATATTAGACACAAGGTATAGAACACACATATTTGACATTAATTTAATGTAATTGACATGAATACAATATCAGATCAGAATGCTAATAGACACATGATAAGACAAGAACAAACAAATAAAACATATAGAGACAGTCGTGCTGCTAAGAAAAAAATGAGTGATTCGAGCAGAGAATTTGATTGCAGATCAAAATTGGACCTCTTATTTAAACAAGGGAGTTCACGACCAATGGGACAATTCTCACAGGAAATCGGAGAGCTCCCACCATTAAACTTTTCCAGTGGGGTTAGAGAGAGAGTCTTGGATGATTCAGCTTTAGTGTGTTGTTACTGAGGGATACCAATTTTCCACAATATTGTTTCGGCCATCGCATGGCATGCTGGTCACCTCTTTGATATAAAGGATAAGATGCTACCAGTAAATCAATGGACAGAGGTGACACAACCAGACCTGATGCAGAGGCGATTATGCTCATGTATGATGAGAAACGCAAGTGCTGGTAAGTGTCGAGCTTCACAGAAACCCACAAGGGAGGACCCAAAGCATGGTAGCAGAGGAATAATTTGATAAAATGAATGCAAGAATTGTAAAACAGTAAAGGCATAATCCAGTATTAGTAATAATAACAGAGAAATGCAAATCGGAACTGAGTGTTATGATACAGAGAAGTACGAAACTAATAAAACGTATGAATAAAATATTTCATAGGAATCTATGAATGATGCATTTCCACAGTGAATGTAGTGATCAGTCAAGGCTGAACTACCAAGAGAGTTATTTCATAGGAACAGCCATTCAAAAGAAAAAAAAACTTTCATATACCGAAGCAGAATTAGAACAAATAAATTGTAAAAACAAAAGAAGAGAAAATCATGAAATGCCTATTGAACATCAAGAATGCAGGTCATTCAATGACATGAATGCCATGATGTTAATGCAAATCTGAAGCTATAAAGCTTGTATATCTGCAGTTTAATGATAATGTTGATTCAGGTAGAAATAGATAATCAAATGCCAGAATCCATAGTGCCAACGAGAAACAGAGCAAAACGACTGGTAAAACAGGAAATCAAACACCAAGAACAGAAATCGTAATGTATACAGGGCATCCTAAATTCACAAGAGAATTAAAACGAAAGCGAACTGGAAGATTAACAAAAAAATTGGGTTGGGATTCAGATGAAACGCATAAGGATATTGAGCTTGACAACATAAGCAAAAACCCAATGAAATGCAGATCAATGAAATAAACCAAACACAAAAGGTTGTTGAAACGTGATCGTTCCTTTTTGCTTTAGCACAGAGATGGGTTGATGTTGCGCAAGCAACCTCAACACCATCAGAAGTGCGTTAATGGAAGCTTGAAGCAGAAAACCAAGAGAAAAATCATGAATGTAAAATGGGAGGAGGGAGATCTATCTTTACTGTAGATAAAGCTGATTCTGGTTGAAAAAGGGAAAAACGACCTTGCTGGACGCTGTTGTCACTGGGGCTTGGTGATTGCTTGCTGTAATCGGTCTCCTTCAGCCTGCTCTGGTCGTTGGGATCATCGACTTCTTTCAGCTGTCGCAGATGAGAAGGGTGAAACGAGGAAGAGGGGAAAAAGAGGCAGAAAAGGGGCAATGGTGGAGAGTTAAAGATGCGTGAAGAAGAGGGGATGCGGGAGCCCTCTTTCTTTCTTCACGCTGAATATTCTTTTGACGATGAAGAAGAAAGGAGAAATGGGGGAAACTGAACGAGAGGTAGAAGTAATGGGGCAAGAGGTCATCGATTCAGAAGAAAGGAAGAAGATGTAGAGGTAAAAGCAAGTGGAGCGGTGAAAAACGGATGGCTCCAATGGGGCTTTCTGCATGCCCTTTTAAGGAGGAAGAGAAGGTTCGAGCGGTTTGTTTAGGGTTTATGGCTGTTAGAGATGAGAGGTTCGGGAGGAGAAATGGAGGAGTGCGATGGAAAGAGAGGTGAGAGTGGAGGAGGCGCCAGCCAGCCGAGATGGAGGGTTTGGGAGATGTAGGGTTTCAGTGGAGAGAATTGGGAGAGAGAGAGAGAGAGTGGAGAAAGGGTTTCGGTCCCCCCCTTCTGCGAAGGGTTCTCAAAACCCTACAAGCCTTCCGACGACCCCCCCCCCCCCTCTTAAAAAAAATATTTTATAAAAAGGGGCTCCTTTAAAAGTTTTCCATAAAAAGTGCTTTTAAAATGATTTTAGCAAAATTGATTTAAACTCATTTGTTTTCCTCATAATCTTCCCAATTTTTTTTTTGTGTTATTTTTCATTTTTTTCTATTTTTAGGATAAAATTCTAAAGTTTGTGAAAAAACAAAGATTAAAACTATTTTTTTTTGTGTTTTTGCAAAAAATATTTACAAAAGGGAATTTTTCTGAGAATTTAAAAGCTAGTTTGAGAAAATTTCTTCAGAAATGGGTTTGGATCCGGTTTTTGAGGAAATATGGATTTAAAACACTGGATTCGGATCCAGAATTGAATTTGAATATATCAATATGGAATTTAATTCAGAAAATCTGAATAGTGACTGAAATTTAGCTTTGAAATTGCTTTGATTTTCTTAGAAAACGGGGTTGGGGGCAAAAGGGTCATTTTACAAAATTTTGAAAAATTTGGGGTGTTCACAGATGCCCTTCTTCGCTACTAAGCCGGTTGAAAGCCGAGCTTAGTGGTAAAGACAACACTCTAAATTTTAAAAATGCCCCAGTCAGCAGATCTGAACTGGGTGTGGAGGGATTATTTTGAAAACATGGCTTCTCAGGCTTAAAACCTTATCTTCAATGGTTTTGGAGAGATGAAATCTTCGAAATGATAAGATTGAGTAAAAGATGAGGAAATTGTGATGGGACTTTGAGTGAAAATCCCGAAAATAGTGGAAAATCAGAATTTTGATCAGGTCTCATGGGTGAGAAAAGATACTCTTTTTGGAATGATTCAGGTTTAGCCCTTAACCTAGATGGGACGAAGATATATCAAAAGTGTATTGAATGAGGAAAGGATTATGCGAAGACCTTGATGGGACATTTTTGGAGAATGTCTCGTGGAATGAAGCTCAAATAGGATCCTATCCTGGATGGATTTACCAAACATGGATTCCTTGATGGGAAGAACCATGATGAGATTGGAAGGGAACATCTCGTTAGAACGAGGAATCTCGTTGGAACGAGTCTCAGGTTTAACCTAAACCTATAAGGAAGATACCTCGCGAAGCGAGGTTCCGGGTTAACTCTTAGCTTGAATAGAAAATCTACCATACGGGTTTCTCAAATGGAGAAACCATAATGGGACCTTTGGAACTTGGACGAACAAATCCGAAAGGGATTTTACGAGAGGAAGAAAATATAGGGTTCTCTAAAGCTTTGAAAAGGGAAAGAAATTGGGCGTCTCATTGTTGAGACTGAAATAGCTTTTGAAATCTATGACCTTGTTATCATCGCAAAATTTTTACTTTTTGCAAGTCAAACTGACCTTTGAAAATTTTTTGAAAATAACTCGCCTCCGTTTTAAAATGCGGGAAAATTCCGAAGAATGGGACTCGCCTGTCGGTACGAGGTTCAACCGTTCCTGCCACCTTTAACAGGGGTAATTGAACCAAGGATCAATCTTATGCTCTACTCTATTCAACTTGTCTAAATCATATTCTAATTTCTAAATGCACATAGAATCAGGCATGTGCTATGAATTTTCAGAAAATGCACATTTGAAAACATGATGTTTGCTTTGAATGATTGAAATATTTAGAAAATGCACATCTTGGAAATGATATCACATGAAAAATCGTGAAATGGGATTTTGAAATGTACTTCTGAGAGAAGTAAAAATCGATTTTGAGGAATCCTTGACATTTGGTGAAAATCGATTCTGAGAGACTTGGTTTCTCTGAATTCAAACTTTGAAATTGAAATTCTAACTTAGAAAATTTGAAGTTGGAACTTGGGAAATACTTGAAATATTCTTTGAAATTCAATGCTTTTGGGAAAATCGATTTTGCTATAAGACTTAGGAGATTTTGAGGAAATGAACTTCTTTGAATTGAGATTTGAATTGGAATTGGCAAATGCATGAAATGAATGAATATGATTTTGAGGAATTGAGAAATACTTTTTGTATTTTTGAGAAATGCAGTGCATTTTTGAAGTTAGCCTAAGAGTGTAGGCTAAATGTGGCTAATGTGAAGATTATAAATCTAAGTATCATTCGTATTCTGACTATGGCCATAAATACAAATTCCACCAAGTTTATAAACTTCATAAAAGCTAGTTCATGTGCCATTCGTGTAGACCATGGTGAATTTGTAAAAATATGCATGAATCATCATCCATCACACATTAACATTATTTAAAAAAATAAACTATATGCAATGCAGCCTAAGCTAAGCAGGAAATGTAAATTCTTATTCCAAAGTTTAATTACAAATTACATCACTATTGAAATTTAAATACATGGAAAATAAAGTCTTCAATGTACCTGCAAAACTAGAAAACTTGGTTAATGAAAATATGTTGGCTTTTCTAGATTTATCCAACAATATCAGGAAATTGTTGGATTTTGCTAGATATAAGCCTTTTTGCCATGATTCCCTTAAATAAAAATGATAAAATATGAATAAATAATAAAGGTAAAATATGAAATTTCGAAATTGGGGTCAAAATGATCAAAATACCCCTAATAACAAGACTATGGCCTTGAAATTAGGGTTTTCAGAAAGATATTTGGTAAAATGCAAGTTTTGAAATTCAAATGCAAATAAATTAGGCTAAAATATGATATGACATACTTAAACACATGAAAACTAAGGTTAGGGATTTCGAAATTGAGGTCAAATGATCAAATTGCCCCCGATAGCAAGACTATGGCCTTGAAATCAGGGTTTTTAGAAATAGATTTTGGTAAAAATTTAGGTTTTATGCACTAAATGAAATCAAATAAGCACAAAATTAAACCTAAAGCATCCTAATATGATTATGAACATTATTAAACCCTAAAAATATATGCTTATGCACGAAAATCCAATAATATCACAAAAACTGTGATTTTAGCAGTGTTTTTGGATCTTTCAGGAACCCAGTTTTGCAATTTGCTTAATTCAGCCATCAAATGGATTCCAAAATCCATAAAAATTGGTACCTGCACTTTTTATAACCCTAATGTCGAATTGGAATTATAAAAATAATTTTTTGACATTAAATTAATCCAAAAATTGCATTAAAACCTAAAATATGCTATTTTTGACCTAATTCACCAACCAGTCTCAATCCAAGACCTGAACCAGGGGTCAAATCTCCATGGAAATTTATGAAATTTTACAGAGACTAACTAAGAAGAAAAACAAAGATTTCCCAATTTACATATTGGAAAAATCATCTCTGGTTAGGGAGAAACCCTTTCGGCAATCCGAACTAAAATATATCACTCTTAACAGGGATTAAAACAGCTATTCCAGATTGAAAATACAGACATAAATAGCAATCCTAAACAAAAATATCTGCAATTTTAGTGGTGAACAGTAGACAGAAGAATAATAATACTCACTTTTTACAGATCTAGAATCGGATCTGTGGTTTGGGATTTATGACTAACACAAGTCTGATTATGGTTTTGGTAAACCCTAACGAGTTTTAAATTTAAAAACAGATTCTCTAAAAGGGGAAAAATACTAAAAAGTGATCAAAAAATCTGAAAATTTTACAGCAGACAGATCTACGCAATGTGAATCCATAGCATTTTACAGATCTAAAATCGGATATAAGATGAGAGAAATATCATAACAGCAAGTTACCTTCCTGATTTTAAAGCTTTAAAAACCCGATTTGATGTCTGATTGTTTTGACAGAGTTCCCGAGATCCAAAACCTCTGATTTTTCTACAGTAACTCAATAACTCATTCATGCATCACATATAAAAAAATCAGAAATAAACAATGAGTACTTCAATCCGAAATAACATTATCTTTACTGTTCTAAACCTAAAACACACAGAAATTTAAGAAACTTGAAAAACCATGCATTAACTAATGTAAATCAATAAAATAAATCATAAAACAGTAAATAAAAATTATTTCTATGCTATAGAACGTAAAACAAACATGAATAAACCATGAAAAAAAAATAAAAACAGGGAATCAATGGCTGGAATTTGATATCACCTTTAAAACATAGATTTGACCCATTAAAAAGGGTAAATCATATATTTTATTGGTTAATAATGTAAAGAATCATATTAAAATCAATTCTAATGGATTAAAATCCCTGTAAATCATCCAAAACAGGGTTAGATCACCTTCTTGGATCGTTCTTGCTGATCCTTGATGGTTCTTGAGGTGAAACCATGGTTGAATCCATGAAGGTGATGGTGCCAATGGCTAAATCATGCTTAAAACAATGAAAAATATTAAATAAAAGCTAAAAATTAAAGAAAATAATTACCTTGAGGTTGCTGCAATGGAGGAAGGGCTGAAGAGGAGAGAGAAGCTCCAAGAATCCAATAGGAGGTGGCTGGAAAATTTGTCCCCCCTATAGCCCCTTTTTATAGAAAATTTTTAGGTTTAAAAAAAAAATGGAAATTTTGGAATTTTTGGACTCTAAAGGGGGGGCGATTTTGGGGTGTAGTTACTATCCTACCCCTAGCCTAAATTATCCTATTTAATACCTAATTAACCCCTAGACTCTCCTAAGAATCCCCCAAATGTGGCGCCACTTGGCGTTTTCTCACATTGGGTTTTTAAAGTTTTAACTAAAACTTTTATAAACAACAATTTAAAAACCAAACTTTAAAAATGAGTTTTCAAAATAGATTTTGACTCTTCTAAACTTCTAAAACTAACCAAGACACTGACTAAGCCTAAGCTAACCCTGACTTTCTCAAATGTGGCGCCACCCCGAGTGGGCCCTACTTGATTTTTTTCAAAAAGTGATTTTAAAACTTGAAATTGAAGGAGTTTTCAAAAGGATTTTCAAAAGCAATTTTAAAATTAGAATTTTTGAAATGGCATAGGGTTCTAACTGAATTAGAATTCCTCTGGATATGGTGCCAACTGAGCGGGCCCACATCGAGTTTTGGAAATTTTTAAATAAACACTGAAAATGGCTTTGAAATGGGGTTAAAATCGATATTTGAAATTCAAGATCTTTGAAAATAAGGTCTCAAGCGAACTGGAACTCCGGGTTAGAGTCCTGAACTCTTAGGACTCTGAGATTTTAGATTTTAAAAGCTGAATGAAAGAATTTTCCAAAAGATTTTATCAAGAAATGATGAAATAAGTCAAAAAAACACAGTCAGGGTTAGACTCTTAACTCGACCGAACTCTAAAATAGAGTTTTGAACTAACTGGACTCTGTAAAATGACCTAAATTTCGAAAACAAACGGAAAAGATTGAAAATGGAAGTAAAACAGACTTCAAAACAGACTCCTGACCGGATCAGGACTCTGAGACAGAGTCCTGATCGGACTGAAACTTTCAAAATTTTGAGAAATTTGATGAATAGAGGAATTCAGAAGCGACACCACCTCAATGGGTCTCATCTGGGAATTGAAATCGATTAAAATTTGAATTTGAAATGAATCCAGATTGTTTCCTTGAGAAAATATTTTGAAATATAAAGTCCTGGGGTTGGAAAATGACAGTGTTGAATAAAAACCCAGGTTTTGAAATTGATTTTGAAATAAAAGCTTTAAAATTCAAATCTGGATTGAATGTTTTAAAATAGGAGTGCTGAATCTCGAAAATGAGATGCAATGCAATGAGATGGTATGCCGAATGCATGCAGTGATATGCAATGACACATGAAATGGACAAACACTGGATGAGGGTGAAAATTTGGGGTGTTTACAGACGCCCCTCTTTGCTGCTAAGCCGGTTGAAAGCCGAGCTTAGTGACAAAGAAAACACACCAAATTTGGATTATAAAAATGCCCCAGTTAGATGAATCTGACTGGGTATGAAAGAATTAGTTCAAGTGATGATGGTAGATATGAAATGAAGAATAAGGAGAAAATTTTACTTCGAAAAGAAGTGAGATTCAGGTTTTGCCCTCAACCTGGATGGGACAGAAAATACCTCGTGTAGAAACGAAGCTCAGGCTTAACCTTTAACCTGATTGGGAAATGAAATACCTCATCAAAGTGAAGCTCAGATTTGTACCCTTGACCTGATTGGGCTGAAAATGGAATACCTCATCAAAGGAGGCTCAGGTTTATACCCTTATCCTGATCGGGTAGAAAATGGAATACCTCATCAAATGAGGCTCAGGTTTATACCCTTAACCTGATTGGGCAGAAAATGGAATACCTCATCAAATGAGGCTCAGGTTTATACCCTTATCCTGATCGGGCAGAAAATGGAATACCTCATCAAATGAGGCTCAGGTTTATACTCTTAACCTGATTGGGCAGAAAATGGAATACCTCATCAAATGAGGCTCAGGTTTATACCCTTAACCTGATCGGGCAGAAAATGGAATACCTCATCAAAGGAGGCTCAGGTTTATACCCTTAACCTGATTGGGCAGAAAATGGAATACCTCATCAAATGAGGCTCAGGTTTATACCCTTAACCTGATTGGGCAGAAAATGGAATACCTCATCAAAGGAGGCTCAGGTTTATACCCTTAACCTGATTGGGCAGAAAATGGAATACCTCATCAAAGGAGGCCCAGGTTTATACCCTTAACCTGATTGGGCAGAAAATGGACAGAATCCTCGAAAGAAGAGACCGTGATGGAACCTTCGGATTTCCGCACAATGAATCCGATAAGGGTTTTGCAAAAGGAAGGAAATTGGGGTCCCTAAAGTTTGAGAAGGGATTGATTTTGGGCGCCTCATTGCTGAGACTAATTAACTTTTGAAATTGCCTTTTGCTGAAATTGGTGGCTTAACCTCAAGCCGAAATTGGACTGTCTATGGTGGGACAGTGGGGACACAGGGAAGTGTGCGAATCTGAGAGCCCGTGCGCTCAGATTATACCAAAGAAGGGAAAGAACCTTGAAAACTCCCGTAATCAAGTCCTAAAAGGGATAACAACTGATGTCAGGATGCGCCAAAGATGAACCTCAAGCTCTCGCCTCACGCCAGGATAGCTAGAAAATATTGTCAAAATGTTGAAAATTATTGTTGATTCAAAATAATTGAAAATGATGCACATTGTTTTGAAAGTATTCCCTCTTTTCTACCTGAAGTATTACCTCCGACTGGGCTTAACTCCGTAGAATCAAGATTCGAATTCAAATTGCTTGCGATTGACTTTCTTTCAAGGAAGCTATCAATTTACTTGATATGGACAGGAAAGAAAGTATTCTTGATATTACGAGAGCTCTTGGTGAAAGAACATTGATAAAAGAATTTCACAAAATTAAAGAAGATTCTTGATAGATTTGGCAGTCTGATATCCTGGGATTCTTTTCTCATGATGATCTTTCTGCACTCTCTTTTTAGCAGATTGGAGCTCTCTTGGATTTTTCGGGAATTTACATCATCCTTCATTTTGGAGATGTCCTGACTTTTCTCTCTTTTTTTTTTTCTTAGGAAGGGTACGTCACAAACTCCTTCATCTCAGAGATGTTCCGATCCTTCTTTTCTCTCAGGGGTTATCATGATAGTTATTGGCTCTTTGGTAGAAAATCTCTTGATGATAGCAGAAATTAAATACCTTTTAGGGTTTGTCGGTAGGCTCATCACACTCACCTTCATCTCGACGGTGATCTGAACTTTCCCTGGAAGGATCCGTCACAAACTCCATCATCTTGGAGATGATCCAAATCTTCTTTGGCCCCGGGGGTCGACTCGCTTAATTCGCCTTCATCTTGACGACAATTGAGAGATCCCTTTTGCAGATATTTAATTGCAGCTTAGGTGATTGAGGAGATATGGAGATTGAGTGGATTTTTTTGTATCACCCAGGATATTTCAACTGCTTTATTTTTTAAGAAAGGTCTTTAAAAATGTGTCATTGACTGCGATCAATATCAATCACTTATGGCTTTGCAACATCATTGAGTTTTCTTTACTGGCCATATCGCGGATTTATTCTTCATCCTTTTGGTTGGCCAATAGAAAGATTTTGAACTTTGAATCCTTTTTCGCGAAAGCTTTGTCCTTTCGGAAGTAATACTGAGGGTATTCTGAGGTAATAATTTTGTGCAATAAAGATTTTTGAAATCAACAAATATTTAATAACAAATTGGCAAAACTTTCTTAAAATCCTTTTGTGAAAGCGAGCATTTGAAGCACAACGCAACACATCCATGACAAAAATTCTCTTCTCCTTTCCCCAAAGGAGAAGATTCAGAAATTAGAATTGGGAATTACTCCTCTCTTCCCTGAAGAGGAGGTGTTTGCAAAATGAACTTTCGAAGAGAAATTAAGCTTTCGTCAAAACTTCCTAACATTAGGCTTCTCTTATGGAAAGGGGGCCGGAATTGGTGAGGTTGGTAAATTGGTCATGAAGGAACGAGTTCATCACACTCTCCCTGAAAAGAGGGTCCTTCATGATGAAATGGCCTAGTCTGAAATTATGGGGGCCACAAGGAAAGCAAGTCTCTGTCGAGTCTTTCCCTATAAAAAGGGTTCCTTGTGTGAAATTTGGAATTTTGTTTTGCAAACGGTTCACAAAGACACGAGTCTCTTCAAACTCTCCCTAAAAAGGGGCTTAGTGAACGAATTGGATAGCATGCGAAAAGAGCGAGCTCCCTCGAACTCTCCCTATAAAAAGGGTCTCTCGCAAGAGAAAATGATTGAAATTGGTATTGGATGACCAAAAGGTCGAAATTTGGAAATTGGAATTTTGAAATTTGATATTTGAAATTGGAAATTGGAAATTTGGAATTGATAATTGGAAATTGGTAATTGGAAATTGATTGACCCGAAGGTCGAAAATGGGTTCTATAGGGATTCAGCCTAAGAACGACATTGGTTCTATTGAGAACGACATTGGTCCCGTAGGGGTTCGACCTACGAACTATCAATTCCATAGGAATTCAACCTAAGGATCATAGCTTAAGAAGGAATGATTCCAACTTGTGGGCTTTGAATGGACCAGGTGCTAAACTGGGTTTTTTGAGGGAAGATTCGAATCAGAATTCAATTCTTCAAGGAAAACTAGATGAATTGGATTTTGAAAGAAAATTCAAGTCGGAACTTGAATTTTCTAGACCAACTCTGAAGGAAAATAAAACTCGAGTCGGAACCCGAATCTTCGAAGGAAAACCAGGTCCATTATGGAAAAAAAAGAAATCCGAGTCGGAACTCGAATCCTGAAGGAAAGGTAAATCAATTTGGAAGGAGAAGAAATTCGAGTCGGAACCCAAATCCCGAAAAAAACTAGATTAACTAGAAGGAAAGAAGATTCGATTCGGAACTCGGATCCTGAAGGAAAACTAGACCGGTTGGCAGGAAAAGAAATTCGAGTCGGAACTCGAATTCTTGAAGGAAAACTCGATCGATTAAAAGGAAAGGAAATTCGAGTCGGAACTCGAATCCCAAAGGAAAACTAAACCGGTTAGAAGGAAAAGAAATTCGAGTCGGAACTCGAATTCTTGAAGGAAAACTCGATCGATTAAAAGGAAAGGAAATTCGAGTCGGAACTCAAATCCCAAAGGAAAACTAAACCGGTTAGAAGGAAAAGAAATTCGAGTCGGAACTCGAATTCCTGAAGGAAAACTCGATCGATTAAAAGGAAAGGAAATTCGAGTTGGAACTCGAATCCCAAAGGGAAACTAAATTAGTGGACACTGAATTTTAAAGTGTACTAGTGCAAACACCGGATTTTGAAAATGTGCCAATACAAGCATTATGTTTTAAAAAATTACCAGTACAAATACCGGGTTTTGGAAGATTACCAGTACGAGTGCTGGATTTTGGAAGATTACCAGTATGAGCATTGGATTTTGAAAGATTACCAGTACGAGCACTGGATTTTTAAAGGATACCAGTTCGAGCACTGGACTTTAAAAGGCTACCAGTACGAGCACTGGATTTTGGAAGGATACCAGCATGAGCACTGGATTTTAAAAAAAAGTACCCGCACGAACGCTGGGCTTTGAAAAAGTCTGACCAGTGAATACTGAATTTAGAAAGTTCGACCAGTAAAAACAGATTCAGGAAGTTCGACCAGTGAAAACTGGATTCAGGAAGTTCGACCAGTGAAAACTGGATTTAAGAAGTTCGACCAGTAAATACCGGATTTAGGAAGTTCGACCAGTGAAAACCGGATTTAAGAAGTTCGACCAGTGAGAACTAGATTTAGAAAGTTCGACCAGTGAAAACTGGATTTAAGAAGTTCGACCAGCGAAAACTGGATTTAGGAAGTTCGACCAGTGAAAACTGGATTTAAGAAGTTCGACCAGTGAGAACTGGATTTAGAAAGTTCGACCAGTAAAAACCGGATTTAAGAAGTTCGACCAGTGAAAACTGGATTTAGAAAGTTCGACCAGTAAAAACCGGATTTAGGAAGTTCGACCAATGAAAACTGGATTTAGGAAGTTCGACCAGTGAAAACTGGATTTAAGAAGTTCGACCAGTGAGAACTGGATTTAGAAAGTTCGACCAGTGAAAACTGGATTTAAGAAGTTCGACCAGTGAGAACTGGATTTAGAAAGTTCGACCAGTGAAAACTGGATTTAAGAAGTTCGACCAGTAAAAACTAGATTCAGGAAGTTCGACCAGTGAAAACTGGATTTAGAAAGTTCAACCAGTAAAAACTGGATTCAGAAAGTTCGACCAGTGAAAACTGGATTTAGAAAGTTCGCTTCACCCGAAGGTTGACCGGTAAAAAATGGTTTTGATAAAAACTCGGCCCGCAGGACGAACTTGAAAAAGGTTGGTTTTTAGAAAGCGCTTGATGATTGTAATGTGAGATTTTCAATCTTTTACCCTCACGCTGACCTAGACAAATGCCACGAGTCTCAGAATTCATCCCTTATCCTAAATGGGTATTGGATTGATGCAAGTTGATGTATGCAAAAATGCAAATGAATGCATGCAAATGCAAAATGATGTAAATGAGTACACATGTGTGCAAAATGAGAGATTTGCTTGTACCTGCCTGCATACAGGATGTTTTGAAGTCAATTTTTAAAATAATGCCCCAGTGTAATGGGGGAGTAAGATATTGGATGAAAGGATAAATAATTGATATTTGAAGAATGTTCTCTGAAGATAACAGTGGAAAGATTGACGATGTGCTTCTTGATGAATTCGGGAGACACTCTGAAAGAGGTTACTCCTTGTAAAAAGACATTTTGTAAAGAAGGAGAAATACAAAAGATGATGCCAAACTATGAGGAAGATTGATAATTTTATTGATGAAAGAGATGAGACCATGCCATCCATACAAAATGACGAAAGCAAAATGCAAGAATGAAAGAGTGATGGCCTTGTCGCTCTTAAGGGGCTGATGAGTTGGTTGCTTTATCTTCTTCTTTGCCTTCCACAAGGATATTTTTATCAATATAGTCTTGAATAATATTCCTGAGAATGAAACAGTACTCGGTATCATGCCCCATGGCCCGATGAAACTTGCAGAATTGATCTTTAAATCTTCCCCTAGTGATGGGAGGATCATCGACTCTTGGGAGCTTAATCATCTCTTTGGCCAACATATATTCAAGGATTTCTTCACGCGATTGATCTAGGGGAGTAAAGTCACGTTTAAAACTCCAGTTGTCGTGCTTCGACTTTTCTTGAGGTCTCGACCCTTGCTCAAAAGATCGCTGAGGTTGCTTATCATACTGGGGAATCAACTCACCTTTTTGCTCATTTTTGTTGGGGTTTGGTCCCCCAGGGCCAGAGCTGTGATCTTTCACATTTCCCTTATAATGGTTCTTGTTGTTGCTGGTAGAGTAGGTAAAATGGGTTTTCTTGTTAGATTCCTGCTGACTGCTGCTTTTGGTGAATATGAAACCTTCATAGAAACCATTCTCCATACTCAATTCGAGCCATTCGGCTCGCTCTGTTAACTCTATAAAGGTTCTGGATGGTGCGGTGGAGATGAGGCCTTTTAGAGGCTACGAGAAATTGCTTAGAATTAAGGACAAAGCATGCCCTTCTGATATGGGGTCTCTCATCTTGTTACAAGCTGACCTCCAGCGATGGATAAAATCTCGGGCCTTTTCATTTTCTCTCTGTTTCAGGCCACAGAGGTGGCTGAGGGTCGGGAGCGCCTCAGCATTAAACAGAAAGCGCTCAATGAACATATTTACCACCTTATCAAATTCTTTCAGCTCTATGGGGTTGATGTGCTCCGAGTACCATTTAGCTGCCGTTCCCTCCAGACTGCGAGGGAAGCAAAGGAAGAGTGCCCGATTGTCACGCTTGAATCGTGAACATTCAGCGAAAAACATGGCGAGATGAGCCTTAGGGTCGCCAGAACCATCAAACTTGATAAATTTTCTGAGGAGATTGTCCAGATCGTCGTCCCCATCTAAACCATCATAGAAGTCTTTGTTGGTGAAGACTTTCTTGCCCTTGTCGTGGGCCTGCAGATCTTTGACCATTTTCATCATATCTTTTAGCTGTGACTGAGTAGGGTCATTAACAGACTGATTTTTGGATTTGTAAGCCTACCCCTGGCCCTGAGTTGACCTTTTGAATTCATGTTTATTTTCACATTCCTTGTCAGCATCGTCAGCTGATTCTGACTCATCAGATATTTCCTCGTGACGACTCTGCTTTTTGCTGATCTTCACATTCTTGACGGCATGACCCTTATCTTTCTGTTTGGTCTGAATATGCTCAGTACTGGCCTCAGCTTGCTCTGCCAGCATCTTGGTCATCATTTTTTTGAACATGACGTACATTTGGGGATCGATGCCATCATCCGCCTGCTGACCCTGACTCTGGATTGATCGAGGTGAGTCCATCTCTTCTTCTGAAGCTACTGAATACGCGACGCCTTCAACTGACGTGGTTTTCTTTCTGGATCTTGTATGAACCATCGGGTATCACAAATGTTCTCTTGGATGTTGCTGGTGCTCTATGCAGGGCAGAACTGATGGTTAGGCTTCTAAAGGAAATTTGGTTTGGAGGAAAATATTTGTTGAGAATTTTGGTAGACAATTGAAATAATGTCCCATTACTAGGGATTGAGTCATCGCTGGGATTACGACAATTGTGTTGCTATTCTTTGTAAGATAAACAACTGAAAATATGCCTTGTTACCTAGGCGAGGTCGTCAAACCAAAGTGAAATGCAAAATAAAGGAATTTTATTGAGGGGAAAAACATGATTTTATCAATAATACACTTGACAGAGGGGAGGGGGACAGACAATTTTCCACCACTCTACAAAATCAGAAGACACACGAGGACCAGGAAAAATAGTAAGACTGACAAAGGAATCCCAGCCATGTCTGGCAGAATGGTATGCTCCGGACCACTGATCTGATGCGAGATCGAATTCTGGCAGAACCCCGGCTAGTGGACGAATCTCTACGCGCTTCTGCCTCTGAGAGAACTGTCTGACACACCGCTCTGGATGATAGTATGCGCAGAAAAATGGGCTAAGTAGTCTGAATCGCTTGCCGTAAGCATAAGTATATCTGGGAGGTGATTCCTAGCGATCAAAGTAGTCCCATACGACCTCTTCCTCCTGAAGGTTGTCGATCAAGAACCGGTATCGCGCAACTGGAAGAAGCTTTTCTCCATTGTATCTGAATGAACTGGCTCGGACTGGCACATGCCGGAGGAACCAAGACTGCAAGGCATAGGTGCACCCTTCGACTAGGATCGACTCTCCGAGTGCGAAACGAGTCAACCCTCGGTATAGAAAAGCGAGTGCGGCCATGGCTATTGAGAGGTGGCTGGTCTGTCGACTTCCCCATCTCCTCATATGCTGAACTATTCTGATATCCATGTAATTTCGTCCATCTGGAAAGAAAGCTAATCCTACCGTGCACAGAACCATCGCGTGCTGAATTCTCTCTCGAGCTGTCCTGGACAACGAGCTGACCTCTGCAAATGTTCCATACTGTTTATAGATTTCGAGCAGGTCCACATATTCATTTCCATCTTCTTCAATCAGAGGCCAAGACTTGCGTCCCGTCATGCGAGCTAAGGCATCTTTTGGGTCCAGACCCTTGACATTAATCAAAAACTGTTTCTCTAATGGATATCCAGGCTGACCGGCTGGCTCGGGCAATCCCATAATCTCTGAAAATTCATCCATCAGTATTGTCATCTCGCTCCACGGAAACCAGAAGGTAGAAGTGCTCGGATTCCACCGCTCTGCTAGTGCATGGATCAAGTTGTCGTTGACTGTCTGCTTTCCCACTGCGGACGCCAGTTCCAATCCACACTCGTCCAGATGGTCCGGAAAACATACGAGAGAAGTTCTTGAACCATGAATAGTACCACCGGGGAAAGAAGGATCCGGGGCTGAGGACTCGATGTTCGGGAAGACTTTGTCGCACCTCGTAGGAGATGTGACCCTCAGGGAAGACTGAATCAAGCTGACTGGATGCCATCGGACTGGAAGACATGGAAATTGGAATAAGACTTGGAAAAATACAGGAAATTTGAAAAAAATGCAGGCAGGATAAAAATAAAGCAGGAAATTCGAGATCCAGAAGAAAGGAAAGATGGGAAATCACCTGGAGTTTTGAAGGAAATTAAGGGAAATTTGGAAAATCGTCCAGGGTTTGATGAAATATGAAGAAATAAATGGAAAATGAAATATTTGGAAAATCGTCCAAGGTTTAAAACATGGACAATACATGGACATAGATTGGGGAATTTTGAGAAAATCGTCCAGTATTTTAGAAAATTGGGAAAATATGGAAAATAAAAAGGAAATAATACATTCAATCACATTCTGCATAAACAAGTATGCACATACAACATTCCCTAAAAGCTGACTCTAGATGCACAAATTTTGAAATGGCTGTAGGACCTTAATCCTAACTCTAAGGCTCAGATCATTTGTATCAAATCCAGTTATGCCTATTTACTCAAGCCAAGGCTCGATGTACGTGGCATAAAATCAATTCCTCCGGTTCTAGGTTCAAGTTTTCCAACATCCTTGAGCACCTGTCGATATACGTTGGACTATGGCCCTTGGTACGTGGCAGGGGGGTTTTCACCCAAATAGGTGGCCCAGTTGTGAGGCTCTGTCCCGAACTATGGTTCTGGAAGAGAGCCAAGCAACGTGAAGACCTGGACAATATAGGGGGGGGGGGTTTGAAAACATGAGCACATGCAGGCAAATAGAAGGCTCTAAGTCCTAAAGAGATAGATTTTTGAAATATTTGAAGAAGCAAGCATTGTTTTCATACAATTCCTAAATTGAGGAGTGTTGTATTAGACCTAAGTCTATGTGAGCATGAATAATTCTCCTCAATATGGTCCTACCAAACCATACCTAGTCTATATGCATTCCATGTAAGCTGGGTTCAAGTTTAGGCTCCTAGGTTCACATGATATCATAAAGCAAAGTTGACATTCCATGGAAATCGATTTTGACAATTTGAACTAAGTAGAGCATTAGATTGATCAGGCAAATACAGGTCCCATCACGGTCGCCAAACCTGTTATCATCGCAAAATTTTTACTTTTTGCAAGTCAAACTGACCTTTGAAAATTTTTTGAAAATAACTCGCCTCCGTTTTAAAATGCGGGAAAATTTCGTAGAATGGGACTCGCCTATCGGTACGAGGTTCAACCGTTCCTGCCACCTTTAACAGGGGTAATTGAACCAAGGATCAATCTTATGCTCTACTCTATTCAACTTGTCTAAATCATATTCTAATTTCTAAATGCACATAGAATCAGGCATGTGCTATGAATTTTCAGAAAATGCACATTTGAAAACATGATGTTTGCTTTGAATGATTGAAATATTTAGAAAATGCACATCTTGGAAATGATATCACATGAAAAATCGTGAAATGGGATTTTGAAATGTACTTCTGAGAGAAGTAAAAATCGATTTTAAGGAATCCTTGACATTTGGTGAAAATTGATTCTGAGAGACTTGGTTTCTATGAATTCAAACTTTGAAATTGAAATTCTAACTTAGAAAATTTGAAGTTGGAACTTGGGAAATACTTGAAATATTCTTTGAAATTCAATGCTTTTGGGAAAATCGATTTTGCTATAAGACTTAGGAGATTTTGAGGAAATGAACTTCTTTGAATTGAGATTTGAATTGGAATTGGCAAATGCATGAAATGAATGAATATGATTTTAAGGAATTGAGAAATACTTTTTGTATTTTTGAGAAATGCAGTGCATTTTTGAAGTTAGCCTAAGAGTGTAGGCTAAATGTGGCTAATGTGAAGATTATAAATCTAAGTATCATTCGTATTCTGACTATGGCCATAAATACAAATTCCACCAAGTTTATAAACTTCATAAAAGCTAGTGCATGTGCCATTCATGTAGACCATGGTGAATTTGTAAAAATATGTATGAATCATCATCCATCACACATTAACATTATTTAAAAAAATAAACTAAATGCAATGCAGCCTAAGCTAAGCAGGAAATGTAAATTCTTATTCCAAAGTTTAATTACAAATTACATCACTATTGAAATTTAAATACATGGAAAATAAAGTCTTCAATGTACCTGCAAAACTAGAAAACTTGGTTAATGAAAATATGTTGGCTTTTCTAGATTTATCCAACAATATCAGGAAATTATTGGATTTTGCTAGATATAAGCCTTTTTGCCATAAAAATGATAAAATATGAAGAAATAATAAAGGTAAAATATGAAATTTCGAAATTGGGGTCAAAATGACCAAAATACCCCTAATAACAAGACTATGGCCTTGAAATTAGGGGTTTCAGAAAGATATTTGGTAAAATGCAAGTTTTGAAATTCAAATGCAAATAAATTAGGCTAAAATATAATATGACATACTTAAACACATGAAAACTAAGGTTAGGGATTTTGAAATTGAGGTCAAATGACCAAATTGCCTCCGATAGCAAGACTATGGCCTTGAAATCAGGGTTTTTAGAAATAGATTTTGGTAAAAATTTAGGTTTTATGCACTAAATGAAATCAAATGAGCACAAAATTAAACCTAAAGCATCCTAATATGATTATGAACATTATTAAACCCTAAAAATATATGCTTATGCACGAAAATCCAACAATATCACAAAAACTGTGATTTTAGCAGTGTTTTTGGATCTTTCAGGAACCCAGTTTTGCAATTTGCTTAATTCAGCCATCAAATGGATTCCAAAATCCATAAAAATTGGTACCTGCACTTGTTATAACTCTAATGTCGAATTGGAATTATAAAAATAATTTTTTGACATTAAATTAATCCGAAAATTGCATTAAAACCTAAAATATGCTATTTTTGACCTAATTCACCAACCAGTCTCAATCCAAGACCTGAACCAGGGGTCAAATCTCCATGGAAATTTATGAAATTTTACATAGACTAACTAAGAAGAAAAACAGAGATTTCCCAATTTACATATTGGAAAAATCATCTCCGGTTAAGGAGAAACCCTTCCGGCAATCCGAACTAAAATATATCATTCTTAACAGGGATTAAAACAGCTATTCCAGATTGAAAATACAGACATAAATATCAATCCTAAACAAAAATCTCTGAAATTTTAGTGGTGAACAGTAGACAGAAAAATAACAATACTCACTTTTTACAGATCTAGAATTGGATCTGTGGTTTGGGATTTATGACTAACACAAGTCTGATTAGGGTTTTGGTAAACCCTAACGAGTTTTAAATTTAAAAACAGATTCTCTAAAAGGGGAAAAATACTAAACAGTGATCAAAAAATCTGAAAATTTTACAGCAGACAGATCTACTCAATGTGAATCCATAGCACTTTACAGATCTAAAATCGGATATAAGATGAGAGAAATATCATAACAGCAAGTTACCTTCCTGATTTTAAAGCTTGAAAAACCCGATTTGATGTCTGATTTTTTTGACAGGGTTCCCGAGATCCAAAACCTCTGATTTTTCTAAAGTAACTCAATAACTCATTCATGCATCACATATAAAAAAATCAGAAATAAACAATGAGTACTTCAATCCGAAATAACATTATCTTTACTGTTCTAAACCTAAAACACACAGAAATTTAAGAAACTTGAAAAACCATGCATTAACTAATGTAAATCAATAAAATAAACCATAAAACAGTAAATAAAAATTATTTCTATGCTATAGAACGTAAAACAAACATGAATAAACCATGAAAATAAAATAAAAACAGGGAATCAATGGCTGGAATTTGATATCACCTTTAAAACATAGATTTGACCCATTAAAAAGGGTAAATCATATATTTTATTGGTTAATAATGTAAAGAATCATATTAAAATCAATTCTAATAGATTAAAATCCCTGTAAATCATCCAAAACAGGGTTAGATCACCTTTTTGGATCGTTCTTGTAAGACCCGCAATTTTTCAGAAAATATCTGAATAAAATTCATGAGGCATTTACCGGTAAAAATAGCATTTCTTCTCAGAATGCGAAACAAATCAATTCCTGCGAGCCAGTTATACTTAGGGTATTCGTCGAATTGCGAATATATGCTCAAATACTCGGGAAGCCATAACTTCCTAACTAAACGAAATCAATAGATTCGTACGAGCCAACTTTCTTAGTTACGTCAATACGAAGAAAATGGCGTACTCAGAATTTTTCGGAAAAAAATCGCCGGAAACCCGAAATTCTTGCGGGACCCACGGAAATATTGGTGGGACCCACAGAAATATTCCTCAGAAAATATCTGGTGGGACCCACAAAAATATCCCATGGAATATCCAAGTGGGCCCCACACCAAGGAACCTCTTGGAATTAAAAAGAAGCCAAGGGGGTAGTTTGGGCATGGAAAAACCCAAGAGGAGGTGGGCTTGGGCTATAAATAGCCCTCCCCACTCTCTCTCTTCTCATAAAAATCGACCCCCTCTCTCTCTTGCCTTCTCTCTCTCTCCTAAACCTCCCCTACCTAGCCTAGCCCACCTGAGCCCACCTGACCTGGTCTGAGCCTGCCTGACTTAGCCTGAGCCTGCCTGACCTGGTCCTAACCCACCTGACCTGGGTCTGAACCCACTTGACCTGGTCCAAACCCAGTTGACTTGAACCTAGTTGGGTTTAAAGTAAAAGTCAAAGTCCTTTTTGGTCCAGATTCCGGTTTGGATTTCTGAACCCAGACTTAGCCTACTTGAGCTGAGTTCGAACCTGCTGAACCCAGTTGACTTGGATTGAACCCTGTTAGGTTCAAACCACTTAGGTTGAGTAGCTTGACCTGCTCTACCTCTTTCTCAACTAAGTCAGCTTCATCTGGCTTAGTCTGACCTCTCGAAGGAAGGCTCGAAGCCAAAGAAGCAACCCGGAGCCGTTTCTTCCACGATTTGAAGTAAGTTCGCTTCGTTGATCCATCTCTCTCAAGTATTTGACTGTTTGTATATAGAATATACTTTCTGAAGTAGTATCTTGCTTTAGTTCTTGGTTGAGCCCTCTAGGACACTTCGGTGTTCACGCGCTCGCCTCGTAACTATCGTCGGATATATATGTTCGAATACGCAGTATATGCGTTCTTCAAAATAGTATCTCACCCTAGTTCTTGGTTGAGCCCTCTAGGACACTTCGGTGTTCACTCGCTCGCCTCGTAACTATCGTTGGATACAGATCTAGGTGTATATCTGCTGATACTGCCGACGCGTCTTATATCGCACAGGCCATGTAATTTACCTTTGCCGTCGCGTCGTATGATGCCAAGGCTCCCTGCTTTCTGTACTTCCGATTACTGCACTTCCGATTATGCATTTACTTACGCCGTCGCGTCGAACGATGCCAAGGCTCCTGCTTTCTGCAATGTCTTTACTTACGCCGTCGCGTCGAACGATGCCAAGGCTTCTGCTTTGTTATATATGTAGAATATTTCGTTCAGTTACACACCCTGAACAATAGTATATGCATTTCTTTACGCCGCCGCTGTATAAAGCACAGGCTTCTGCTTATATTACATATATGGCGCGTAAGTGAGCGTTCAAACGGAGATCAACTCTAAAATCGCCCATGCGATTCCCTTACCGCTCCTCGTACAAGATTCTGCTTGACGAATGAAGCCCCTATTGGAAAGGCTTCGCCTTTTGGCAAAATGCTCTTTACGTAAAGACTAAATCAATTACGTATGGCCTAGCTATGGCCCAAGGTTCCTGCAACCTTGATGGATGCAAAGTACGCACAACGGTGCGCATCCATTTCCCGAGTTAAGCGTAGCGATTTCCCACCAAAGAGGGGAGATGCCGCTGAAATGGATAAAAGAAACGCATGCTTTCTCCGTAAAAGAGAGGAAGTGCTGCTGAAATTCCTGAAGGAGCTAAGAATGGCTCAGAAAGAACGTAGCAGAAGTGCTACCCAGTTATGGAATGCCTTCTACAATGTAGAAAGGTTCGTCGCACCACTGCCGGTAGAGCAGAGAAGGTGTTGACAGAATGGTTGGCAGAAGAGCTGCCAAAACCAGTTAAGTGGCACAATGATGTCCTTTGTTGGAACGATGTCAGAATGACTCGTCTCCCTGACACCTGCAAGGGCATCATACTTGTAAGAGCCGTTGCGCCAAAGTAGTGGTAGCGCCTTGACGAGGTCCTGAGCTCGTTGCGTAAAAATACGCCGAGTAGCCGATCCGTAGAGATCGAGTCATGTGCATGCTCATTGAGAATTATCAGACAACCAGACTCGTAAGGGCCGCTGAGCCGGAGTGTGTTGTTTCCACCGAAAGAGGTGAAGTGCTCGTCAAGGCCGAAGTGCCGAGAGCAGAGTTAAGCATGCATATGAATAAAACCTTTGTTCCACGGTGAAAACCGTGTGGTTGATTGGGGTCGGGTACATACTTCTCAAAGGCTGCCCTATAGGCATGCAATGTTCGTCAAGTAATTGTAAGACCGGCAGGCCCCTTTCAGAATTTCTCACCGAGGAAGACGGTGATGGCGCAGCCTTGAGTGACATATATTTCACCCGAACCTGATAGAGTTCATTGATGGCCTTCATCACTCAGAGGTATGGAGGTCGTGGTTATCCTTAAATATCTAAGGATTGAACCCAACTACTGCAGTAGCAGAATGCATTCGGATACCTAGTAAGGATCTCTTCTGGTATGTTGTACCGTCCTACTAGGGGGATGGGGTCAACAGGCCTCTGGGGTATCTAAAATACATAGAATAATCAACCTCCAGATCGTCGCGTTGTCGCCCAGATATGAGTCCCCTAAGCCCAGGGGGAGGTGCAATTATTGAAACAAAGCATTAGCTTAGGTACAGCGCTACTTTGAATGTATGAGTGGATGACGTTGTTGAGTCAGTCCTGCATAACCTTTGTGAAGGTGTCATGGTCGGTATACTACTGGACCGATTGGGAAAGAACCCCATTGATATCCGTACGACTAAGTGAAGCTCGGAGAGCTGTCCTTAGATTCGTAGGATACGGATGTGCCAAGCATAAAGGCTTGAGCTAGACATCCATTCGTGACTCTGAGGAAGTCAAGGCTAAATCGTAGAGACTTGAGAGGTTATTCTAACTCACAGCCCTGAAGAGGCTTATGCGAAGTCATGACGACTTGCGTGGATATTCAACTCATAGCCCTGATGAGGCTTGTGCGATATACGCTAAGTCATGGAGGCTTGAGCGTCGTATTACGAACTGCGACCCTGAGTGGTCTATGCATTTACTTGAGTTGAATAGATAGGTGTTTGCCTACTTACCAGACCATCAGTGGTTCTGACCCCGTTTAATGGGGATTTCAGGTGTTGAACCTGCGTGGCGATATGCGGAGCAAGGCGGCATCAAGTTCCAGGGTTTCTCTAGACAGAGTTGTACTGCTTCCTTTTTATTGAACCTTCACTGCTTTTCTAAGCAGTAATGTTGTAATAAACATGTGCTTTCGATAAAATGGAACACTTTGGTGGTCAATGAGTTGCTTGGCCACATACCTGCAACGTGCTCGGAGTTTTCTAAAACCGACGACTCATTATCGTCTTATTCCGCTGCTAAAAGCTTTTCTAAGTTCCGCTGCAAAGAAAAAAAAAAGAAATCCATGAAAATTTTAACTTAGCTTTGTTTTGGAAATCCGGGGCGTTACAGAATTGGTATCAGAGCATGAGTCTGAGAAACCTGGTTCAAGATCCGTCATGGTACCGATATCGCACTGTAAGTATATGTTTTTATACTTTTGTTCTGATCTGGGTGCATCTTTGTATAGATGGCAACTCATGACTCGCGTGGATATTGCTATCGCTGCAAGGTCATGCACGATGAGTGGATATGCCCGTATGAAGTCCAAGACTGCCAATATTGTGGCGAAGATGGGCATTCCGCCAACGAATGCCAAAGGAAATATACCGCCGATATGGGTCGGCGGGCTTCAAAGGGTCTCAGGGATGAGACTTCGCGTGTCAATGGACCGCATCACTCTAGTGTTGGGAGCAACCATACCCCAACATCTTTTGATGAATTACCAAGGCTGAGGGATTTTGATTTAAACTTCCCTGCAGAAGTCTATCACTCGCCAAGCTACGATCCGGCATCACATATGCCGAGCTTAAATGGCAGGAACAAAAGAGGAGATTCTTTCTGTTCGCCAATCATTATTCCAGACTCCCAGAGTCTTGATCTTGCTGACTGGGAAAGTGGACTGGAGTCTCTCATATATCCCCAGTATTCGCTTGCTAGTGCGGAAGTGCCGCCCAAGCCGAAGCTAGTAGTGCCTGCACCAAGGCCATGTGGCAATAGATGGACCTTTTGGAGTTCGTCTTCATCAAAGAAATCCAAGTCTTAAAGAGACTGGTGATGTTTTGGAGTCAGTAGACTCATGTATATAGTTTCTCATTGCCTAAAGTCTGCCAGTGCGGCATGACGTTTTGTTTAAGGCAATGCTTGTGTAAATGTGATGTATATTAAGTAAATAAAGCTTTTACTTCCTCATATACATCGAGAAACTAAAAACAAGTGCTTGTGTGTGCATAGATAAATGGCTCCTACGACGAGGAGAACCATACCAAGCGAGGAGTCCCATACGCAAGGATTCCTGTTGGAGACACTCAACAACCTGGTTACCGCCATCCGTGAAACGAGGCCAGAACCAGTCGCACCACGAAACGAGCACCTGGGAGGAGTGACTTATGAGAAGTTCCTCAAGCTTGACCCGCCAGTTTTCATTGGCAGAGCCGATCCTGAGCTCGCAGAAAGTTGGGTCGAAGAAACCGAACGTGCCTTCCTGGTGCTGGGAGTACCAGAAGAAAAGAAGACCAACTTTGGCACGTACAGGCTGAAAGACAACGCACGGAAGTGGTGGGATACCACTAAGATTATCCAGTTCTCGGAAGTTGAAGTCATTCCTTGGACTGACTTCCGGAGAGCTTTCATGGATAATTACTTTCCATTACACTCCAGAAACAAGAAGAAGATGGAGTTTCTGGAATTGGAGCAGGGTGGCATGAATCTGATTGACTATACCACCAAATTTCAAAATCTTGAACGGTACTGCTCCCGGTTATTTGAGACCGACCAAGAAAGGGCCGACAAGTACATCAATGGACTGCGAGAAGGGCTAAGGTCACGGGTTATCACCAGCATGCCCCAAACGTTTCAAACGGCTGTGGCAGCAGCTTCAAAAATACAAGTGGATTGGGAGCGATCAAAAGTGATCATAGCAAAAAGGCCCATAGTTGATGGTGGGAACAAGAAGAGAATGTTTCTAAGTGGCCAGGGTTCACGACAACCCTTTCAGAAGAAAAGGTTCCAAGGTGGGAACAACACTCAACAAGTTGTAAGGCCAAGGCAGAACATGGCTCCAAACAACCTGCAGTCCAACCCAAACTGCCCAAAATGCCATGTTAATCACGCAAGAGGACCATGTCCACGTGACACAGGTGGATGCTTCTACTGTGGCAAAGTGGGCCACATTGCAAGACAATGCAGGAAGAAGCTTATTGATGAGCAGAGGAGGAATGCCGGATCTGCCGGACCCTCTCAACAAGTACCACAACGAACACTAGTCCAACGACCCCCACCTAGAGTAGAACAAAGGCCTGCTGCAGGTCGTGTATACGCTGTAACGACTGAACAAGTCGAAACCGGTGACCTCATTGAAGGCACCGTACCTGTTAATGGACATGCAGCTTACGTCTTGTTTGATTGTGGTGCTACTCATACGTTTATCTCTGACGATTTCACCGAACAACTCCACGCTTCGGTGCAACCGATTGATAAAATGATCGAAGTATATAACCCGTTGGGTTCACGCACCAAATGTATCCGGTGTGTGAAAAATTTGGATATTGAGATAGCAGGGCAACACTTGCCTACTGATGCCATCCTGATCGATATGATACAGTACGATGTCATTCTGGGAATGAATTGGTTGGCTCAGAATAATGCCAAGATTCTGTGCCACGAGGGCAGAGTGATTCTATCTCGACCCGGATTACCTAAGATGGAATACCGGTTATCCAAACCAGTTCCACAGAAAAGGCTCATATCCGCACTTAAGGTACAAAAATACCTTAGGAAGGGTTGTGTGGCCTTCCTGTTGAGTCTCTCGGTGGAAAAATCCAACGACCAACCCCTTGAGAGTTTGGAAGTAGTGCGGGAGTTTCCCGATGTGTTTCCTGAGGAATTGCCAGGACTTCCGCCACTTCGTGAGGTTGAATTTGGAATTCAATCCTTACCTGGAACAGCGCCGATATCCAAAGCCCCGTATCGAATGGCGCCAGCTGAACTCAGTGAGTTGAAGTGTCAGTTGGAAGAACTGATGGAACAAGGGTTCATCCGACCAAGTATGTCACCATGGGGAGCCCCGGTACTATTTGTAAAGAAGAAGGATGGATCCCTTCGGTTATGCATCGATTATCGGATGCTTAACCAGGCAACCATTAAAAATAAGTACCCATTGCCTCGGATTGAGGACTTATTCGATCAGCTCAGAACAGCGAGAGTGTTCTCCAAGATCGACCTCAGGTCTGGGTACCATCAACTCAGAGTAAAGGAAGAGGATATACCCAAGACAGCCTTCAGAACGAGATACGGCCATTATGAGTTCGTAGTAATGCCCTTCGGACTCACTAATGCGCCTGCTGCCTTTATGGATCTAATGAACCGGATATTCAGACCATATTTGGATAGCTTTGTCATCGTCTTTATTGATGACATTCTCGTATATTCTAAGAACAAGGAACAACACGTGGAGCACTTGAAAATCGTCTTGAAAACCCTTCAAGATAACCAACTCTATGCTAAGTTTTCAAAATGTGAATTCTGGCTAGATAAAGTGATGTTCCTTGGTCATGTGATCTCAAAAGATGGAATCGCAGTGGATCCTGCGAAGGTGGAAGCTATGATGGACTGGAAGCAGCCAGAAAATATCACTGAGGTTCGTAGCTTCCTTGGACTTGCCGGATATTATCGGAAGTTCATACAAGACTTCTCCCGAATCGCCGTACCGATGACGAAATTACTTAAAAAGGGAGTCAAGTTTGAATGGACTGACCAGTGTAAGGAGTGCTTTGAGGTTCTCAAACAGAGGCTTACCACTGCCCCTGTCCTTACCTTACCTTCTGGTCAGGGAGGCTTCGTGGCATATACCGATGCCTCAGGAACAGGTCTGGGTTGTGTGTTGATGCAGCATGGCAAAGTAATCGCCTATGCATCACGACAGTTGAGGGTCCATGAGAAAAACTATCCAACCCACGACTTGGAGCTTGCCGCGGTAGTGTTCGCGCTTAAAATCTGGCGACACTACCTGTATGGAGAGAAATTTGAGGTCATGTCGGACCATAAAAGCCTAAAATACCTATTTTCTCAAAAAGAACTCAATATGCGGCAACGGCGATGGCTGGAATTCCTCAAAGATTATGAATTCACGCTTTCCTATCACCCTGGAAAGGCAAATGTTGTAGCAGATGCCCTTAGTCGCAAGACTGTTGGCACTCTGGCCAGCCTAACCGGACAATGGAAGTTGATGGAGGATTTCGTCAAGTGGAAGCCATTTTTGGCTGATTCAGGTAGAATCAAAATGTCATGTTTGACGATCCACATTGAGTTCCTCGATCGCATCGTAGCCGAACAGTTCAAGGATCCCCAGTACTTGGAATTGAAAGCTCGTGCTGAAAAAGATAACACTTTCTTCCATTTGAAAGAAGATGGAGGAATATGGATGGAAGAAAGAATTTGGGTTCCAAATAACCCTGAGCTAAGACAGGAAGTACTCCAGGAGGCCCATAGTAGCAAATATACTATCCACCCTGAGGGTACAAAGATGTTCCGAGATTTGCAGAGAAAGTACTGGTGGAAGGGTATGAAGCGTGATGTGGCTACGTTTGTCTCGAAGTGTTTGATCTGCCAGCAAGTTAAGATCGAACATCAGCGACCTGGTGGAAAGATGCAACGGATCGAGATTCCAGAATGGAAATGGGAAGGCATTACGATGGATTTCATCGTTGGATTGCCTCGATCCAAGAAACAACACGATTCGATATGGGTGATCGTGGACAGACTCACCAAGTCGGCTCACTTCCTGCCAATCAACACTCGATACTCAACTGAACGATTGGCGGAGATCTACATTCGGGAAATCGTTAGACTCCATGGAGTGCCGATTTCGATCATATCTGATCGTGACCCGAAGTTCACCTCTCACTTTTGGGAGCAACTTCAGAAAGCCCTGGGGACGAAACTCAAGTTCAGTACAGCATTCCATCCCCAAACAGATGGGCAATCAGAACGAACCATACAGACTCTTGAAGATATGCTAAGAGCCTGTATGCTGGAATGGAAAGGTGATTGGGATTCCCACCTAGCGTTGGCTGAATTTGCTTATAATAATAGCCACCACGCTAGCATTGGGATGGCGCCGTATGAAGCCTTGTATGGACGACCCTGTAGATCACCAATCCATTGGGGTGAAGTGGGTGAGCGAACCTTGGACTCGCCCATTGTGTTGCAGCATTACACTGAGCAGGTCCACATGATCAGAAAGAAGCTACTGACCGCTCAGAGTCGACAGAAGAGCTACGCCGATCACCGGCGTAGGGAACTCACTTTTGCGGTTGGAGATAAGGTTTTTATCAAGGTCTCTCCAACCAAGAGTGTGTTTCGTTTTGGAAAGAAGGGGAAGCTCAGCCCTAGATTCGTTGGTCCCTTCGAAGTTTTGAGCCGAATCGGAGAGACTGCCTACCAAGTAGCATTGCCACCACAATACGCGCAAATACATGATGTATTTCACGTATCAATGCTTCGAAAGTACGTTCATGATCCTTCTCATGTCATTCAACATGAGGACATTGACATCCGAGAAGATATGACGGTAGAAGAAAGGCCAGTGGAGATCATGGACCGACGGGAGCAAGTGCTAAGAACGAAGGTCATCCCACTTGTTAAAGTGAGATGGCAACATCACAGAGTCGATGATTGCACTTGGGAGCCCGAATCTGATATGCGGGATAAATATCCTGAACTCTTCACTTTGTAATCTTAACTGAATTTCGCGGACGAAATTCCTTTAAGGGGGTAATGATGTAAGACCCGCAATTTTTCAGAAAATATCTGAATAAAATTCATGAGGCATTTACCGGTAAAAATAGCATTTCTTCTCAGAATGCGAAACAAATCAATTCCTGCGAGCCAGTTATACTTAGGGTATTCGTCGAATTGCGAATATATGCTCAAATACTCGGGAAGCCATAACTTCCTAACTAAACGAAATCAATAGATTCGTACGAGCCAACTTTCTTAGTTACGTCAATACGAAGAAAATGGCGTACTCAGAATTTTTCGGAAAAAAATCGCCGGAAACCCGAAATTCTTGCGGGACCCACGGAAATATTGGTGGGACCCACAGAAATATTCCTCAGAAAATATCTGGTGGGACCCACAAAAATATCCCATGGAATATCCAAGTGGGCCCCACACCAAGGAACCTCTTGGAATTAAAAAGAAGCCAAGGGGGTAGTTTGGGCATGGAAAAACCCAAGAGGAGGTGGGCTTGGGCTATAAATAGCCCTCCCCACTCTCTCTCTTCTCATAAAAATCGACCCCCTCTCTCTCTTGCCTTCTCTCTCTCTCCTAAACCTCCCCTACCTAGCCTAGCCCACCTGAGCCCACCTGACCTGGTCTGAGCCTGCCTGACTTAGCCTGAGCCTGCCTGACCTGGTCCTAACCCACCTGACCTGGGTCTGAACCCACTTGACCTGGTCCAAACCCAGTTGACTTGAACCTAGTTGGGTTTAAAGTAAAAGTCAAAGTCCTTTTTGGTCCAGATTCCGGTTTGGATTTCTGAACCCAGACTTAGCCTACTTGAGCTGAGTTCGAACCTGCTGAACCCAGTTGACTTGGATTGAACCCTGTTAGGTTCAAACCACTTAGGTTGAGTAGCTTGACCTGCTCTACCTCTTTCTCAACTAAGTCAGCTTCATCTGGCTTAGTCTGACCTCTCGAAGGAAGGCTCGAAGCCAAAGAAGCAACTCGGAGCCGTTTCTTCCACGATTTGAAGTAAGTTCGCTTCGTTAATCCATCTCTCTCAAGTATTTGACTGTTTGTATATAGAATATACTTTCTGAAGTAGTATCTTGCTTTAGTTCTTGGTTGAGCCATCTAGGACACTTCGGTGTTCACGCGCTCGCCTCGTAACTATCATCGGATATATATGTTCGAATACGCAGTATATGCGTTCTTCAAAATAGTATCTCACCCTAGTTCTTGGTTGAGCCCTCTAGGACACTTCGGTGTTCACTCGCTCGCCTCGTAACTATCGTTGGATACAGATCTAGGTGTATATCTGCTGATACTGCCGACGCGTCTTATATCGCACAGGCCATGTAATTTACCTTTGCCGTCGCGTCGTATGATGCCAAGGCTCCCTGCTTTCTGTACTTCCGATTACTGCACTTCCGATTATGCATTTACTTACGCCGTCGCGTCGAACGATGCCAAGGCTCCTGCTTTCTGCAATGTCTTTACTTACGCCGTCGCGTCGAACGATGCCAAGGCTTCTGCTTTGTTATATATGTAGAATATTTCGTTCAGTTACACACCCTGAACAATAGTATATGCATTTCTTTACGCCGCCGCTGTATAAAGCACAGGCTTCTGCTTATATTACATATATGGCGCGTAAGTGAGCGTTCAAACGGAGATCAACTCCAAAATCGCCCATGCGATTCCCTTACCGCTCCTCGTACAAGATTCTGCTTGACGAATGAAGCCCCTATTGGAAAGGCTTCGCCTTTTGGCAAAATGCTCTTTACGTAAAGACTAAATCAATTACGTATGGCCTAGCTATGGCCCAAGGTTCCTGCAACCTTGATGGATGCAAAGTACGCACAACGGTGCGCATCCATTTCCCGAGTTAAGCGTAGCGATTTCCCACCAAAGAGGGGAGATGCCGCTGAAATGGATAAAAGAAACGCACGCTTTCTCCGTAAAAGAGAGGAAGTGCTGCTGAAATTCCTGAAGGAGCTAAGAATGGCTCAGAAAGAACGTAGCAGAAGTGCTACCCAGTTATGGAATGCCTTCTACAATGTAGAAAGGTTCGTCGCACCACTGCCGGTAGAGCAGAGAAGGTGTTGACAGAATGGTTGGCAGAAGAGCTGCCAAAACCAGTTAAGTGGCACAATGATGTCCTTTGTTGGAACGATGTCAGAATGACTCGTCTCCCTGACACCTGCAAGGGCATCATACTTGTAAGAGCCGTTGCGCCAAAGTAGTGGTAGCGCCTTGACGAGGTCCTGAGCTCGTTGCGTAAAAATACGCCGAGTAGCCGATCCGTAGAGATCGAGTCATGTGCATGCTCATTGAGAATTATCAGACAACCAGACTCGTAAGGGCCGCTGAGCCGGAGTGTGTTGTTTCCACCGAAAGAGGTGAAGTGCTCGTCAAGGCCGAAGTGCCGAGAGCAGAGTTAAGCATGCATATGAATAAAACCTTTGTTCCACGGTGAAAACCGTGTGGTTGATTGGGGTCGGGTACATACTTCTCAAAGGCTGCCCTATAGGTATGCAATGTTCGTCAAGTAATTGTAAGACCGGCAGGCCCCTTTCAGAATTTCTCACCGAGGAAGACGGTGATGGCGCAGCCTTGAGTGACATATATTTCACCCGAACCTGATAGAGTTCATTGATGGCCTTCGTCACTCAGAGGTATGGAGGTCGTGGTTATCCTTAAATATCTAAGGATTGAACCCAACTACTGCAGTAGCAGAATGCATTCGGATACCTAGTAAGGATCTCTTCCGGTATGTTGTACCGTCCTACTAGGGGGATGGGGTCAACAGGCCTCTGGGGTATCTAAAATACATAGAATAATCAACCTCCAGATCGTCGCGTTGTCGCCCAGATATGAGTCCCCTAAGCCCAGGGGGAGGTGCAATTATCGAAACAAAGCATTAGCTTAGGTACAGCGCTACTTTGAATGTATGAGTGGATGACGTTGTTGAGTCAGTCCTGCATAACCTTTGTGAAGGTGTCATGGTCGGTATACTACTGGACCGATTGGGAAAGAACCCCATTGATATCCGTACGACTAAGTGAAGCTCGGAGAGCTGTCCTTAGATTCGTAGGATACGGATGTGCCAAGCATAAAGGCTTGAGCTAGACATCCATTCGTGACTCTGAGGAAGTCAAGGCTAAATCGTAGAGACTTGAGAGGTTATTCTAACTCACAGCCCTGAAGAGGCTTATGCGAAGTCATGACGACTTGCGTGGATATTCAACTCATAGCCCTGATGAGGCTTGTGCGATATACGCTAAGTCATGGAGGCTTGAGCGTCGTATTACGAACTGCGACCCTGAGTGGTCTATGCATTTACTTGAGTTGAATAGATAGGTGTTTGCCTACTTACCAGACCATCAGTGGTTCTGACCCCGTTTAATGGGGATTTCAGGTGTTGAACCTGCGTGGCGATATGCGGAGCAAGGCGGCATCAAGTTCCAGGGTTTCTCTAGACAGAGTTGTACTGCTTCCTTTTTATTGAACCTTCACTGCTTTTCTAAGCAGTAATGTTGTAATAAACATGTGCTTTCGATAAAATGGAACACTTTGGTGGTCAATGAGTTGCTTGGCCACATACCTGCAACGTGCTCGGAGTTTTCTAAAACCGACGACTCATTATCGTCTTATTCCGCTGCTAAAAGCTTTTCTAAGTTCCGCTGCAAAGAAAAAAAAAAGAAATCCATGAAAATTTTAACTTAGCTTTGTTTTGGAAATCCGAAGCGTTACAGTTCTTGCTGATTCTTGATGGTTCTTGAGGTGAAACCATGGTTGAATCCATGAAGGTGATGGTGCCAATGGCTAAATCATGCTTAAAACAATGAAAAATATTAAATAAAAGCTAAAAATTAAAGAAAATAATTACCTTGAGGTTGCTGCAATGGAGGAATGGCTGAAGAGGAGAGAGAAGCTCCAAGAATCCAATAGGAGGTGGCTGGAAAATTTGTCCCTCCTATAGCCCCTTTTTATAGAAAATTTTTAGGTTTTTAAAAAAAATAGAAATTTTGGAATTTTTGGACTCTAAAGGGGGGGCGATTTTGGGGTGTAGTTACCATCCTATCCCTAGCCTAAATTATCCTATTTAATACCTAATTAACCCCTAGACTCTCCTAAGAATCCCCTAAATGTGGCGCCACTTGGCGTTTTCTCACATTGGGTTTTTAAAGTTTTAACTAAAACTTTTAAAAACAACAATTTAAAAACCAAACTTTAAAAATGAATTTTCAAAATAGATTTTGACTCTTCTAAACTTCTAAAACTAACCAAGACACTGACTAAGCCTAAGATAACCCTGACTTTCTCAAATGTGGCTCCACCCCGAGTGGGCCCTACTTGATTTTTTTTAAAAAGTGATTTTAAAACTTGAAATTGAAGGAGTTTTGAAAAGGATTTTCAAAAGCAATTTTAAAATTAGAATTTTTGAAATGGCATAGGGTTCTAACTGAATTAGAATTCCTCTGGATATGGTGCCAACTGAATGGGCTCACATCGAGTTTTGGAAATTTTGAAATAAACACTGAAAATGGCTTTGAAAAGGGGTTAAAATCGATATTTGAAATTCAAGATCTTTGAAAATAGGGTCTCAAGCGAACTGGAACTCCGGGTTAGAGTCCTGAACTCTTAGGACTCTGAGATTTTAGATTTTAAAAGCCGAATGAAAGAATTTTCCAAAAGATTTTATCAAGAAATGATGAAATAAGTCAAAAAAACACAGTAAGGGTTAGACTCTTAACTCGACCGAACTCTAAAATAGAGTTTTGAACTAACTGGACTCTGTAAAATGACCTAAATTTCGAAAACAAACGGAAAAGATTGAAAATGGAAGTAAAACAGACTTCAAAACAGACTCCTGACCGGATCAGGACTCTGAGACAGAGTCCTGATCGGACTGAAACTTTCAAAATTTTGAGAAATTTGATGAATAGAGGAATTCAGAAGCGACACCACCTCAATGGGTCTCATCTGGGAATTGAAATCGATTAAAATTTGAATTTGAAATGAATCCAGATTGTTTCCTTGAGAAAATATTTCGAAATATAAAGTCCTGGGGTTGGAAAATGACAGAGTGTTGAATAAAAACCCAGGTTTTGAAATTGATTTTGAAATAAAAGCTTTAAAATTCAAATCTGGATTGAATGTTTTAAAATAGGAGTGCTGAATCTCGAAAATGAGATGCAATGCTATGCAATGCAATGAGATGGTATGCCGAATGCATGCAATGATATGCAATGACACATGAAATGGACAAACACTGGATGAGGGTGAAAATTTGGGGTGTTTACAAACCTCTCGCAAAGGGTTCAGGTTTGACTCTTATCCTGAGTGGGGGAAATCTACCATACAGGTTTCTAAAAAATGGAGAAACCATAATGGGACCTTCGGAATTTGGACGAACAAATCCGAAAGGGGTTTTTGCGAAAGGAGAAAATATAGGGTTCCCTAAAGCTTTGAAAAGGGGAAGAAATTGGGCGTCTCATTGCTGAGACTGAAATAGCTTTTGAAATCTATGATCATTCGCAGATGGTTCAGGTTTGACTCTTATCCTGAGTGGGGAAAATCTACCATACAGGTTTCTCAAAAATGGAGAAACCATAATGGGACCTTCGGAATTTGGACGAACAAATCTGAAAGGGGTTTTTGCGAAAAGAGAAAATATAGGGTTCCCTAAAGCTTTGAAAAGGGGAAGAAATTGGGCGTATCATTGATGAGACTGAAATAGCTTTTGAAATCAAATGATCTTTTGCAGATGGTTCAGGTTTGACCCTTATCTTGAGTGGGGGAAATCTACCATACAGGTTTCTCAAAAATGGAGAAACCATAATGGGACCTTCGAAATTTGGACGAACAAATCCGAAAGGGGTTTTTGCGAAAGGAGAAAATATAGGGTTCCCTAAAGCTTTGAAAAGGGGAAGAAATTGGGTGTCTCATTGATGAAACTGAAATAGCTTTTGAAATCAAATAATCTTTCGCAGATGGTTCAAGTTTGACCCTAATCTTGAGTGGGGGAAATCTACCATACAGGATTCTCAAAAATGGAGAAACCATAATGGGACCTTCGAAATTTGGACGAACAAATCCGAAAGAGGTTTTTGCGAAAGGAGAAAATATAGGGTTCCCTAAAGCTTTGAAAAATGGAAGAAATTGGGCGTCTCATTGATGAGACTGAAATAACTTTTGAAATTAAATGATCTTTCGCAAGAAATTTCAGGTTTTGACCCTTATCTTGAGTGGGTCGTCCATATGGAATTCTTCAATGAGAAAACCGTGATGGGACAGGAAGAGATACTTCCTTCAGAGGCAACTCTTTTGGGAAATATAAACAACACTAGGTTGCATCAAAATGGATATTGAATGTTTATTTCATTTTTTTGAATAGCTAGAAAATTTTGCCAATAAAATAAAATTATAGCTGATTCAAACGCTTGGAAATGTGCACGTATGTGCAAAGGTATTCCTTCTTTTACCTAGAGTATTTCCCCCAACGAGGTTAACTTCTTGGTTTTAAGAGTCAGATTCAAATTTTTAACGCTGATGATTTTCTTCAAGGAAGCTATCCATTTCCCTGATATGAGAATAGAAGAAATATTCTTAATTTTATAAAAGCAAGTAATGAAAAGACATTGATAAAAGAATTTTGCATGAGAAAAGACGACTTCTGGCAATTTTGGCAGTTTGATATCTGGGTGTTTTCCCACGGTGATCTTTTTGCACTCTTTTTGAGTCATTGGGCTTTCTCGATTTTTCACATCATCCTTCATTTGGATGTTTTGACTTTTCTCTCTTTTTCGGGGAAGGGTACATCACAAACTCCTTCATCTTGGAGATGTTCCGATCCTTCTTTTATCTCAGGGATTCTATTGATGACATTGGCTCAAAAGGTCTTTAGATGATAGCAGAAATCAAATATCTTTTAGGGTTTGTCGGTAGGCTCATCACACTCGCCTTTATATTGACGGTGATCTGAACTTTCCCTGGAAGGATCCTTCACAAAGTCTTTCATCTCGGAGATGATCCAAATCTTCTTTGGCCCCGTGGATCTGCTCGCATATTCGTCTTCATCTTGATGACAGTTGAGAGATCCCTTTTGCGGATATTTGATTGCAACTTTAAACAAATGAGAAGATATGGGTCGAGTGGATTCTTTCTATAGCTCAAGATATTTTCACTGCCTAATTGCCAGAAAGTTATTTTAAAACATGAGCCATAGCCAAGATCAATATCAATTCGCTTTTGGCTTTTCAACATCTTTGAAGATTTCTTTCATTGATCATATCGAGGACATTTCTTACATCCTTTTGGTTGATCAACAGGAAAAGATTTGAATTTTACATCTTTTTCGCAAAAAGTTTCACCTTTTGGAAGGAAATACTGGAGGTAATCTAAGAAAATTCTTTTTGTGCAGTAAGAATATTTAGAATCAATAAATGCTTTTAGCAAATTGGCAAAGTTTTCATGAATTCTTTGTGAAATAATCACTCAATATAGATTTTGATGAGACCTTGAGTTGCAATCTTTTGATTTTGGAAATACATGACCAGCAAAAGCTGGAACCTTTGAAATACATGACCAGCAGAAGCTGGAACGTTTGAAATACATGACCAGTGAAAGCTGGAACATTTGAAATACCTGACCAACGAAAGCTGGAACATTTGAAATACCTGACCAGCAAAATGCTGGAACGTTTGAAATACATGACCAGCAAAAGCTAGAACATTTTGAAATACATGACCAACGAGCGTTGATCTTTTGGAAATACCTGACCAGCGAAAAGCTGGAACGTTTGAAATACCTGACCAGCAAGAGCTGGAACGTTTGAAATACTTGACCAGCAAAATGCTGAAACATTTGGAAATACATGACCAACGAGTGTTGGATCTTTTGGAAAATCATCAGATTTAAGTTAGATCTTGAATTTTGTAAAAGGAAAGAATTTAATCAGAACACTGAATTTAGAAGGTTAACGGTGCGAGAACCGGATTTTCTAAATGAGCTCAACATATGATTGAAAAATATTTGAAAAATAACCAGTGCGAGAACTGGGTTGTGAAGATGAGCTAGATTTGGAAAGTAAAATTTGATGAGAAATTCTGAATTCAATGGACCATCACATCCTAACTGAGTGTGGTCTGTTTTCAGGATTTATCTTCTTATCCTGAACTGGGAAGGAAGGAAAGAAATACCTCGTTAGCATGAGGCATTAGGTTTATCCCTTAACCTGAAGGGGACAGGGGAAAAACCCGAGCTGGGACTTGGATACAAGATAAAGAGAAATCCAAGTTTTGAAAAACTCGAATTTCCAAAGAACTGATTGATTTTCAACGCGAGGTTTGGATTCAAAAGGAAGTCCTGGTCGGAACTCAGAACTTCGAATGAAAAATAATAGAGGAAAAACCCGAGCTGGAACTCGGATTTCTAAAGAAATGATTGATTTCCAATGCGAGGATTGGATTCAAAAGGAAGTCCTGGTCGGAACTCAGAACTTCAAACGAAAAATAATAGAGGAAAAACCCGAGCTGGAACTCGCATTTCTAAAGAAATGATTGATTTCCAATGTGAGGATTGGATTCAAAAGGAAGTCCTGGTCGGAACTCAGAACTTTGAACGAAAATTAATAGAGGAAAAACCCGAGCTGGAACTCGGATTTCTAAAGAAATGATTGATTTCCAATGCGAGGATTGGATTCAAAAGGAAGTCCTGGTCGGAACTCAGAACTTTGAACGAAAAATAATAGAGGAAAAACCCGAGCTGGAACTCCGATTTCTAAAGAAATGATTGATTTCCAATGCGAGGATTAGATTCAAAAGGAAGTCCTGGTCAGAACTCAGAACTTCGAACGAAAAATAATAGAAGAAAAACCCGAGCTGGAACTCGGATTTCTAAAGAAATGATTGATTTCCAATGCGAGGATTAGATTCAAAAGGAAGTCCTGGTCAGAACTCAGAACTTCGGACGAAAAATAATAGAGGAAAAACCTGAGCTGGAACTCGGATTTCTAAAGAAATGATTGATTTCCAATGCGAGGATTGGATTCAAAAGGAAGTCCTGGTCGGAACTCAGAACTTCGAACGAAAAAAAATAATAGAAGAAAAACCCGAGCTGGAACTCGGATTTCTAAAGAAATGATTGATTTCCAATGCGAGGATTGGATTCAGAAGGAAGTCCTGGTCGGAACTCAGAACTTCGAACGAAAAAAAATAATAGAAGAAAAACCCGAGCTGGAACTCGGATTTCTAAAGAAATGATTGATTTTCAATGCGAGGATTGGATTCAGAAGGAAGTCCTGGTCGGAACTCAGAACTTCAAACGAAAAATAATAAAGGAAGAAGCCCGAGTGGAAGCTCCGGGTTTTGACAGAAAGTTTTTAATCAAAAGATTGAGTTTTGAAAATTTTCCAGTGCGAGGACCGGACCTGGGAATGAGAATGACCATTTAGAGGACTGAATTTATTTGCATATGATCTGATTGCCCCTTTATCTTGACTGGAGACGAAAAATCTGAGAAGGAACTGATGAGAAGAGATAGAAATTGTTGGAAGATTTTGACAAAAGAGAAGAATCAAGGAATTTTTATGGAAATTTTATCTTTGTAGAAGAATTCTCACAGGTAGCATTGTTGCTCCTATGAGGGGTTTCAGGATTATCCCTTATCCTGAATGGGAAAGGAATAAAATTTAAGCAAAGGTTGATGAAAAGCTTTGATAAAGAATTGGAAGAATTAAAATTTAATTAAGAAATAAAATTGGATGAAGAAAAAGATTTAGCAGAGATTAATGAAGCTTTAAAAGAGAAAGATATTCAAAACTATCCCTTATCCTGAAGAAAGAAGGACCTCGTAGGATGAGGTTTCAGTTTTATCCCTTAACCTGAAGGGGGAGAGAAAGAAAGAAAAAGAAGAAAAAAAAGAAATACCTCATGGGAAAGAGGCATCAGGTTTTATCCCTTAACCTGAAAGGGTAAAATTTTGAAATAAGAATTGACAAGAAGAAATAAAAAATGGACGAATAAAATTTAATAAAATTTGATAAAGGTAAATAAAACTGATAAAGACTGAAAGAAGATTTGAAAAAGAGTTTGATCCTGCCTGCATGTGGGATCTTTAAATTGAGAGAAGAAGATGAGAAAATCATTTTTTTGGAAAGAAAGATTAACCACGAGAGCTAATCTTTGAAAGGGGATCATTCATGAGGGTTAATTTTTTGAAGCAATGATTTGAAAACCAATTTGTAGAAAATATGATCAACACGAGGGTTGATATTTGAATGCAATGATTCAAAATCAATTTTTAGAAAATATGATCAACACAAGGGTTGATCTTTGAATGCAATGATTTGAAATCAACTTTTTAGAAAACATAATCAACACCAGGGTTGATCTTTGAATGCAATGATTTGAAATCAACTTTTTAGAAAATATGATCAACACAAGGGTTGATCTTTGAATGTAATGATTCGAAACCATCTTTTTAGAAAATGTGATCAACACAAGGGTTGATCTTTGAATGTAATGATTTGAAATCCACTTTTAGAGAATATGATCAACACAAGGGTTGATGTTTGAATGTAATGAAATCAAATTTTGGAAAATGAGATCAACAAAGGGTTGATCTTTGAATGCAATGGTTCGAAACTAATTTTTAGAAAATATGATCAACACAAGGGTTTATCTTTGAATGTAATGAAATCAATTTTTTGGAAAATGAGATCAACACAAGGGTTGATCTTTGAATGCAATGGTTTGAAACCAATTTTTAGAAAATATGATCAACACAAGGGTTGATCTTTGAATATAATGAAATCAATTTTTTGGAAAATGAGATCAACACAAGGGTTGATCTTGGAAAAAGGTTAAAATATTTGAACTAAAATTTTCATGATTTTTGAAAGACCCTCATAGGTAATATCATTTCTCTCATGAATGATGTCAGGATTGTCCCGAATTTTGAAAAAAAAAATTAATGCCCCAAAAAAGAAGAAAGTATTGAATATCAAAGATATAAAGAAAATCGACATTTCATTGATGAGCAAAAGTTGATAACAAAACTGAATATTTACAAGTATGCTAAAAAAAAAAGGTCACAAAGACTGGGCTGACTTGCCCCTACAAAGCGGCTGACAGAAAGAGATGAAAGCGAAAAACTCTTGGCATTCTCAATTCTCTGATTGGTCTGAAAAAGGTCTGGTTGAAACTGCAGGCTGCTCTTCTCCTTCCTCTGGTACCAGAAGCTCTTTATCAATGTAGTCCTGCACAATGTTTTTGAGGACGAAGCAGCGCTCCGTGTCATGCCCCCTTGCCCGATGAAACTTGCAAAAGCGATTCTTCTATTTCCCTTTGGTAACAGAGGGATCATCCTATTTTGGGAGTTTGATCATTTCTTTCTCGAGCAGGTATTGAAGAACTTCTTCGATCGGCTGACCTAGAGGAGTAAGCTGACGATCATAACCCCAACCTTCATGCTTTGCTTTCTTCGGCTTGCTTGACTTCTATTGAGCACTGACCCCTGTCTGGTAACTGGACTAGGCTTGCATGTTTAGGAGATCTGAATGCCTTTCTTCTTCGTTTTTGACGAATAGATTCTTATCAAGGCAATCTTGAACGATATTCTTGAAGATGAAACAATGCTCAGTGTCATGCTCTGTTACTTGATGGTATCTGCAGAACTGGTCTATATATTTTCCCATGACTGTGGAAGGGCTGGCAGCTTTTGGGAGCCTGAGTAATCTGCTAGACATCATATATTCGAGGATTTTGTCGAGCGGTTCATCTAAAGGAGTGAAATCTCGATCCTTGCTCCAATCCTTACGCTTTGGTTCTTCTTGCTTCTTGCCTCTTTGTTGAAGACTGTATTGACGAGGTCTATCACGGTTTTCACAATATTTCCCAATCTGGCTTTTATACTCTCTCAAGTTGTTGCATTGATTGCTGCTCCTGCTGGCTTTGGAATTTCCTATACCGATATTGTCGTGTTTATTCATGGGAAAAGTGATAGGTGCCTTTCCTTCTGTGGGAGCTTTTCTACAATTGGCTTCAGCTTGTTCAGACAATATTTCAACCATCATCCTTTTGAATAATTGGTATATCGCGGGATCAATCTCACTTTTGTTGTCCTGAACTCCCTTTCTGACAGGTTTTTGAGAATCCATTCCTTACTCTCTCTGCTTGTAACTGGGATGTTAGTGCAATCTCTGAGCTTTGCCTGACTCAATTGATAGCGCCAATGCTCTCTGTAGAGCATAAATGGGCCTTTTAGAAAAGATCTAGGAAGAAATTTTAATAAAGGAGGAAATCATAATCTGAAAATGAAAACATCCCATTACGAGGGATCGGGTTGTCACCAAAATTTGCGACAACCGCACTGTTTTTCTGAAAAAGGATAGACAAGTAAAATGTGAATAAAGATAAATTTTGAAAAGGACATATCCTGACAAAATATGTTTTATTGTAAATGAGAGTAAGGAATGGAATATAGAAAAGAAAATTTTTGAAGAATTGTAGGCAGGATAAATAAGAATTAGAAGAAATTAAGAGAAGAAAAGGAGAATACACATGGGTTTTAAAATAAAGAGGAAATTTTGAATAACATATACCCAGGGTTTTAAAAAATATAGGGAATATAAAATATCATACAATCATAGATATACAAACAAGGATGCACAAACAACACTCCCTAGAGGCTGACTCTAAATGCAATATTTTGAAATGGCTTGTAGGACCTTAATCCTAACTCTAGGGTTCAGATCATCTGATTCCAATCAAAATATGCTGATATACCCAAGCCGAGGCTCGAAGTACGTGGCATAGAAATATTTCTCCGATTCTAAGGTAAGGGTTTCCCAACATCCTTGAGCACCTACCGATATACCTCGGACTATGGCCCTTAGGTACGTGGTAGGGGGGCACGAACCCAAATAAGTGGTTCAGTTGTGAGGCTCTCTCCCAAACTATGGTTCAGTGAGACAGCCCAGCAACGTGAAGACCGGGACATATAAGTAAGGAGGTTTTCAAAATATGCTCAACATGCAAGAAATCAGATGGCTCTAATGCAAGTCCTAAAGAGATAAATTTAAAATGAAGAGAAGCATACACTTGCATACATTGTTTGCATTCAATCCCTAAAATTGAGGAGAGTTGTATTTCAAACCTAAGTCTAATGTGAACATGGAATAATCTCCTCAATATGGTCCTACCAAACCATACTTAAATCCTATATGCAATGATGTCAGCTTAGGACAAAATCTAAGCCCCTAAGGTTTGCATGGAAATGAAGCTGACATTTGAAGAATAAAGACTTAGATAATATCAAAGCAAAAAGAAAAGACATAATTTGACCGGATGGAGACGAGTCCCATCACGGTCGCAAAAACTGTGATCATCGCAAAAATTTTCCTTTCGTAATATTCTCTCTCTTCCTTCTCTTTTCCTTTCCATTCTTTATTGCCTCCTTTTTGAAGGGAGAAAATAAAAGACAGAAAGAAAGAGAGAAGAGAAGAGAAAAGAAAAGAAGAGAAGAGAAGAGAAGAGATAATCTTTTGCGGGGTCTCACTTGACCTTAATTTTAAAGTATTTGAGAAAATAACTCACCTCCGTTTTGAAATATTTGCGGGAAAACTGGGAGACGGGATCCGCTCGTCGGTACGAGGTTCGACCGTTCCTGGCGCCTTTACCAAGAGTAATCGAACCAAGGGTCAAATTTATGCCTTTTGCTTTGCTAGGAAATTATCTAAGAATTTATCCTAAGTCTAAATGCACAAATAATCATGCTTGTGCAAATGCAAAGATGTATGCTCTCTTTTGAAAGATGTTTTTTTGAAATTTTTCAAGTGTTTCTGAGATGAATCTGTTGATAAAATGAAGAAATGGTTTCTAACTTAGAACTTAAGATTAAAGTTCTAAGTTTTTTAAATAATCATAGCTTGGGAAAATAAATCTGGATTTTGAAAAGGATGATTTTGAATTTGAGAAGAAAGGAAATTTCAAAGTCATAAATGGACTTTGAATTTAGAATTTTGAATCTGGATAAATGTCTAAAAATGAAATTGAATTCTGGCTTTGAAATCATAAATGAAATGTGGGAAGTCTAAATAGAATTGAGAAATAGAATTGATTTGAAAGTTGGAATTCAAGATGGAATCGAAATCCAAAGTCTGGATTCTGAATAGAGTTCAAAATTGAATTTTTGGATTTAGAATCCAAAAATAGGAATTGGATTTGAAATCTGAGATGAAAACAGACTTGGATTTGGAATTGAGAATGGAAGTTGATTTGAAATCTGAAATCAAGATGGGTTTTTGGATCAGAAATTTTGAATGGAATTGGATCCAAGATTTGGAATCCAAGATGGAATTTGGATCTGAAATTTTGAATGGAATTGGATCCGAAGTCTGAGATCCAAAGTGAAGTTTGGATTCTGGATCCTAAATGGAATTTGGATCTGTAATTTGAGATCTAAGGTAGAATTGGATTCTGGATCTTAAAATGGAATTTTGGATCTGAATCTGAGATCCAAAGTAGAATTGGGTTATGGACCCTAGAATGGATTTGGATCTGAAGTCTGAGATTCAAAGTAAAATTGGGTTCTGGGTCCTAGAATGGATTTGGATCTGAAGTCTGAGATCCAAAGTAGAAGTGGAATTCTGGATCCTAGAATGGATTTGATCCAAGATTTGGAATCCAAGATAAAATGTGGTTGTGAAGTCTAAGATCCAAAGTGGAATTGAATTCATACTTGGAAATCTGGATCCAAGTTGAGATTTTAACTTTGGTTTTTGGAATTTCAAAAATTGATTTGAGGATGAATTTCAAAGTCAAATTGGACTTTGAACTTGATTTTGGAATTTATAAAATGAATCAAGTTGGATTTTAAACTTTGAATTTGATTTCAAAGTTTGAGTTTGGACTTTGAAAATGAGATAGAATTGAAATAGAAATTGAAGAAGAGATATTCACAATTACTTGGAGTTTTGAAAAAGAAATTTTGAAAATATGATGCAATTCTATCCTAAATGATGAAATGAATTTAAATATTTTTGAAATTGGATTCGAAAATCATATTTCATTCTTTAAACGGATGTAAATAAGATTAATGATATAATACACTCCTGACTATGGTCATTGAATGTATTATATAATAATCATATCTAAGTTCAAATGAAGAATCAAACATATTTTGGTGCTTTTATAGAGTTTAGAATGAAATTAATTTTCAATACATCCTGACTATGGCCATTGATGTATGTATTGAATCAATTTTAAACTAAACTCTGATAAAAGAAAAAAAAATATTTAAAGAAGACATGATGAATTTTGAAAAGGATCCAGTGTGGATCCAGTGTTATTTTATAAAAGATAGAAATACTAAGTTTTGTTTACATCCTGACTATGGCCATTGATGTAAATTATTAACTTAGGATTAATTACCTCTTATGAAATGGTGCACGTGTCATTCGTTTTTCACCATTGTGAGATTTTTAAAAATAAAGGCAAAAGTATGAAAACAAGCAATTTATGACATTACAATGCTCATTCATTCTATCTAGAGCAGGAAATGTAATTTCTTATTAAGATCTAACTATTACAATACATAAGATTGAATTTACAACTCCAAGTAATGACCTTTTCCACACATTTCCCTTAAAATATTTGATTATAGAAGAAATTTGCACATATCATATGGATGTCAATGGTGAAAATGCTCACATGCCAATATATTTAAGATCTAAAGTGTGGAAAGATGAAAATGATATATATCTATGTACATATATACATGCATATATATATATATATAGGTATATCTATATACGTATATATATATATATATATATGAATATGTATATATATATAGATGAAATGGTGAATGTGAAGGGACTATGTAGGTAAATGGTGGTACACAGCTGCTGGGAGTTGTGCATGTGATGAAAAAGTGATGATAGGGTGAAGGTCACTTGAGAGACCGTATGCTGGGGAAGGCAAAGTGTGAGCTTTGTTTATAGGTGCAGTAGTGAAGATGTCATTTCAGCTGGTGACAGCAGCCAGTGAATGAGTGTTGATGGTTATGATGGGTTGAGAGTAAGGCTGCACAAAAATTTTGTGTAGCATGGAGGCTGCAAGTCATGTTGGCAAATATAGCAACAGTATATGGAAGTGTATCTATCAAGGCTTAACTGCTGCATAAGTTGAGCAGTGAAATGGAAAGAGCTAGAGGTGGCTGGTGAAGATGAATCCATCAAAACACGATGAGATGATGACCAGCAAGGTTCTAAAAAAAATGAAGCTGCTGTGGTGACAGGTGCTGAGGTGTGTTGATAAGATATACACCTGCTGCTGCAAATGGGACTGTAGCAGCAAGTGTGTGGATTGGTATGCAGTAGAAGAGGTAATGGGGTATGGGTAAGTGGCTGTGATAAACAATTGGGTGCAATAGTCCTGAAATTCAAAGATATTGATTTCCTCACAGGGTGGCCAATTTTCGTTTGACCTATCTGTTTCAACTACAAGAGGAGATTTGCAGTGTGGCTGCACTGTAGTGTTCTTTCCGAGGGGAACATTGTTCTTTTAAAGGTGGCACTAGTTCCACATGACCTAAGATTACAACATGCTCCAATTTAATCCATATGTCACAGATAAACCAACAACTCCTGGATCGATTATATTCTTGGGCTGGAAGACCAAAATATGCAGATCAAATATGATTTCGATCTTTGAAACATAATACTAAAAAAAATATGCAAATCAAGATCGTCCTAAGCTGCCCATTCAGTTGCCTAGTTAGTAGCAAATGAACACACATTTTTTTTTTTAGAATTTAGTTCAACTTTGTGGGTTTTACAAATAAATCCATTTAAGAAAGAAAATACAAACCTATACTGGAGATCACAATATATGATTCTCCACCATTCAAAGTTTGTACTGGATCAACTCATCAATCAATTTCATATGAGATAGAAGCTATTTTTTTTTTGTTGAACCGAGGAATCCAGATTTCTCATGGCAAATTGCTTGGCTTCCACAGCAAAAAAAAAAAAAATATTCATGCAGATGATGGAGTGGGTAATGCAGTGAAGTGAGTGAAAGTAAACACAAAGAATGTTGCATGGTGGTGAAAGGATATAACAAAGTATTAACACAATGTAATGCACGGTTGCAGCAGGTAAATAATAATAAAAAAAAATGCACATAAATGAATTAGTTGGAAGATGTAAATCAACATACCTTAGCAAAACCGATATACAGGCATGAAATTCACGGATTAGCATGCTAACGTATTTGATTTGTGTACTCATTTGGACAATAGTCAATTAAAGCTGTAGTGGGTAAAACTTCCACCGTTAAGTCTTTTTCAGAAGAGCTCACAGAAAGGAGCATTTTAGGGAAAATTGAGCCTTCTCAATACTTCTCTAGGTACCGACTCACCATCATGATGTTCCTGAAAGCAAATACAAGGGCCCCAAATCCACTCTTTCATCCTCTTTACCCAATACCTCTCATATCTACACCAGAACTTCGGGATGGCTTCTTCATCGTAATGTGTTGTAGGATCTTTATCAAAATCCCCTTCTGATCTTACACATATTTTCTTGATTTTCCCCCTCTTTATGGTCTGTCTCCCCAGGTCCCAACTCCAGTAAGACAGGAATCCCTTTCACAAAACTTTCTCCAAGTGGCTTTTCTATTCATCTGAAGACTTGATCTCTATTTTCCTAAGGTACCTCACATATTCCCACCTCTTGGATTTACTGAGCTTTTCAGGTGGAAAGGGATGCAAGTGAACATATATGTTGATGCTCATGGATTTAAACACCATAACAGACACAAGGTATAGAACACACATATTTGACATTAATTTAATGTAATTGACATGAATACAATATCATATCAGAATGCTAATAGACACATGATAAGACAAGAACAAACAAATAAAACATATAGAGACAGTCGTGCTGCTAAGAAAAAAATGAGTGATTCGAGCAGAGAATTTGATTGTAGATCAAAATTGGACCTCTTCTTTAAACAAGGGAGTTCACGACCAATGGGACAATTCTCACAGGAAATCGGGGAGCTCCCACCATCAAACTTTTCCAGTGGGGTTAGAGAGAGAGTCTTGGATGACTCAGCTTTAGTGTGTTGTTACTGAGGGATACCGATTTTCCACAATATTGTTTCGGCCATCGCATGGCATGCTGGTCACCTCTTTGATATAAAGGATAAGATGCTACCAGTAAATCAATGGACAGAGGTGACACAGCCAGACCTGATGCAGAGGCGATTATGCTCATGTATGATGAGAAACGCGAGTGCTTGTAAGTGCCGAGCTTCACAGAAACCCACAAGGGAGGACCCAAAGCATGGTAGCAGAGGAATAATTTGATAAAATGAATGCAAAAATTGTAAAACAGTAAAGGCATAATCCAGTATTAGTAATAATAACAGAGAAATGCAAATCGGAACTGAGTGCCATGATACAGAGAAGTACGAAACTAATAAAACGTATGAATAAAATATTTCATAGGAATCTACGAATGATGCATTTCCACAGTGAATGTAGTGATCAGTCAAGGCTGAACTACCAAGAGAATTATTTCATAGGAACACCCATTCAAAAGAAAAAAAAAACTTTCATATACCGAAGCAGAAGTAGAACAAATAAATTGTGAAAACAAAAGAAGAGAAAATCATGAAATGCCTATTGAACATCAAGAATGCAGGTCATTCAATGACATCAATGCCATGATGTTAACGCAAATCTGAAGCTATAAAGCTTGTATATCTGCAGTTTAATGATAATGTTGATTCAGGTAGAAATAGATAATCAAATGCCAGAATCCATAGTGCCAACGAGAAACAGAGCAAAACGACTGGTAAAACAGGAAATCAAACACCAAGAGCAGAAATCGTAATGTATACAGGGCATCCTAAATTCACAAGAGAATTAAAACGAAAGCGAACTGGAAGATTAACAAAAAAATTGGGTTGGGATTCAGATGAAACGCAGAAGGATATTGAGCTTGACAACATAAGCAAAAACCCAATGAAATTGCAGATCAATGAAATAAACCAAACACAAAAGGTTGTTGAAACGTGATCGTTCCTTTTTGCTTTAGCACAAAGATGGGTTGATGTTGCGCAGGCAACCTCAACACCATCAGAAGTGCGTTAATGAAAGCTTGAAGCAGAAAACCAAGAGAAAAATCAGGAATGTAAAAGGGGAGGAGGGAGATCTATCTTTACCGTAGATAAAGCTGATTCTGGTTGAAAAAGGGAAAAACGGCCTTGCTGGACGCTGTTGTCACTGGGGCTTGGTGATTGCTTGCTGTAATCGGTCTCCTTCAGCCTGCTCTGGTCGTTGGGATCATCGACTTCTTTCAGTTGTCGCAGATGAGAAGGGTGAAACGAGGAAGAGGGGAAAAAGAGGCAGAAAAGGGGCAATGGTGGAGAGTTGAAGATGCGTGAAGAAGAGGGGATGCGGGAGCCCTCTTTCTTTCTTCACGTTGAATATTCTTTTGACGATGAAAAAGAAAGGAGAAATGGGGGAAACTGAACGAGAGGTAGAAGTAATGGGGCAAGAGGCTGTCGATTCAGAAGAAAGGAAGAAGATGTAGAGGTAAAAGCAAGTGGAGGGGTGAAAAACGGATGGCTCCAATGGGGCTTCCTGCATGCCCTTTTAAGGAGGAAGAGAAAGTTCGAGAGGTTTGTTTAGGGTTTATGGCTGTTAGAGATGAGTGGTTCGGGAGGAGAAATGGAGGAGTGCGATGGAAAGAGAGGTGAGAGTGGAGGAGGCGCCAGCCAGCCGAGATGGAGGGTTTGGGAGATGTAGGGTTTCAGTGGAGAGAATCGGGAGAGAGAGAGAGTGGAGAAAGGGTTTCGGTCCCCCCCTTCTGCGAAGGGTTCTCAAAACCCTACAAGCCTTCCGACGACCCCCCCCCCCTCTTAAAAAAAATATTTTATAAAAACGGGCTCCTTTAAAAGTTTTCCATAAAAAGTGCTTTTAAAATGATTTTAGCAAAATTGATTTAAACTCACTTGTTTTCCTCATAATCTTCCCAATTTTTTATTTTTTATTTTTTATTTTGCGTTATTTTTCATTTTTTTGTATTTTTAGGATAAAATTCTAAAGTTTGTGAGAAAACAAAGATTAAAACTATTTTTTTTTGTGTTTTTGCAAAAATATTTACAAAAGGGATTTTTTCTGAGAATTTAAAAGCTATTTTGAGAAAATTTCTTCAGAAATGGGTTTGGATCCAGTTTTTGAGGAAATATGGATTTAAAACACTGGATTCGGATCCATAATTGAATTTGAATATATCAATATGGAATTTAATTCAGAAAATCTGAAGAATGACTGAAATTTAGCTTTGAAATTGCTTTGATTTTCTCAGAAAACAGGGTTGGGGGCAAAAGGGTCATTTTACAAAATTTTGAAAATTTTGGGGTGTTCACAGAACCCCCTCTCCTTTTCGTTCTTTTATCCATGGATTTCTCTAAGTTTCAACGAATATCCCGATTTTGATTTCCTATATGTCCTCTTTCACCATCTATTTATACATCATCCTTCACTTGCTCTTTTAATTTCTAGAGTTTAGTTACGTTTCAAGTTTACAGTGGGTTTTAGATTCCATCTAATATATTTTCTTATTGATGACCGGAGATGCCTCGCAATGGCATCGCCGATTCATCTGTTTTAAAATTAAATTTTGTCTATACATTTACCTTACCTTTTCTCCTTTGATTTTCCTCTGATTTACTATAATTTCCTTCTGTCTTCACTCCCAGAAAAGCACTACTGGTGGTGTTGGTTTGCCTGTGCAACACCAGCCCACCCTTGTGCTACAGCAAAAGGGGACATATGGTCCCAACATCTTATTTCCTCTTCCTTATATCCAGTTTTATATTGTATCTGATTTCCAGTTTCCCTGTTCTTTTATTATTATTGTTCTTATTTTATTTTCAATTGTTTGCTAAGTTCATCTATTTTCTACTCAGTGTTTTCCCTGAGGCAATTTACATCTCGCATATTACATTCTCTTTCCTTCATCATTTTCATTTACTATGTTTCCTCGTGTGGTTTTATGAATATGACAATCTCTTCCTGTTTGAATCTCTTATTAATTTCAGGAATGGCCATCGGTCGTAAGGATCATTTAGCATCATTATCAGTTCAGTATACAGGATTCCATTTTCATTAGCATGATTTAGGCGTCTATAAAACCATCTATCCACTAAGATCTACGTCTTCTCCATCGCAATCTGGGAACTATAGTGTACACACATCTATGGACCATGCTCTAAGGCTTTGCATTTTTTTTATATTTGTACCTCTGCTCATCTGTTCATCATGCTTTTCATATCTCTTTTTCAGTTGTTGTCTTTTATTTTTTTTAGCATCTCGCTAAGCTTCATCATCGCCCCATCAGCATCAACCCTGCTAAAACATCCCCTGGTGGCATGTTAAGTGTTAAGCCCTTCATTCGGTCTCTCTCTGAGTTCAAGTTTTGATGCTCCAGAGCAAAAGGAGTTCTCTTTTTTTTTTATGCTATGACATTCTTTTCAGCATCTGGTGCTCTAAGTTTTCTAACCTATACTGCTGAGGGATGGACAATCTTCTTTGTCCTCATCGTGAAACGCTAGATTCTTCACACAGGAGAGTCTATCATGTTTTTAAGGGTTGGAACAATGTGATTTACATTTGCTTATGGGTGTTTAATTCGCCATTTTACTAAGCCAAGCTCCGAACGATTGAAGATGGAGAGATTGTGTGAGCAGAAGTGTACATATACACACGCAGGCAACCAAGTCGCTGCTCCTGAACCAGTAACCTCCATTAAATATGCTTACAGTGACCACATGTATAGATCTGATTGCTAATGAATAATGCTGGTGGCCTAAGTAGACTTATGAGTGCAGGTTGTGCTTTATATCACTGCAATACAAACCGTATTCAAAACTGTTCTGCTCCAGCAATGGTTTTGGACCAGTTTCAATAACAGTCCCCTACTGAAGGAGAGACATATCTGGATCAGCCCTCATCAAGGTATGAAAGTGATGGCAAAAATCATCAGAACTTGCTGGTATTTGATATTTTTCTTTTAGTATGGTGGGTATCATGGAGGAACTTCCATTGGTCGCTGCAAACACTGCTCTGTCCATTTTTGTCGTGGACTACCCTACTCAAAAGTTTGCTTGTTATATTTTTTATGACAGTGGCGCCAAGCCGACACTTGAAATATTTGCAGCAATATCTGGGTTTGCTGAAAGGTCCTAACATGGACTTGTAATTTCTGAAATTCCACTAGAGGGGGGGTGAATAGTGAAATATGATAATGATCGATAAAATAAAATAATTAAGCAATAAGGCACAACACATAAAACACAGAAGTTATACTGGTTCGGTCAATATCCAGACCTACATCCAGTCCCCAAGCAAACCACTTGAGATTCCACTATAACATCCGAGTTACCGGATAAATAGTACAACACCCTCTTCCCAAGAGGTCTTCTTCTCTCAACAGAGAAGGGACACACCCTCTTCCCAAGAGGTCTTCTCTCAACAGAGAAGGGCAACACCCTCTTTCACAGAGGTCTACTTCTTTAAACAAAGAAGGAGTACAGTGAATAACAGAGTTACAATACTTCCTATAGAACCTTCAGAATGATATGAATGCACGAATGAAGGATTCTAAGAATGTTCTGTTTGTCACTCAGAGGATACTCTTTGTCAAAGAGCTGGACTTGACTTTTTCTCTTTTCTTTCTTTTTCTTTTTCTCTTTCTTTTTCAAGGCTCTCTTTTCAAATCACGAATAAAAATTTTTCTCTTTGTAAGCTCACACGTCTATTTCATTCCATTGTTTGAATAGTTTATTTGTGTGTGTTTATATAGCTTATAAAAAGTAGTCGTTACATTTTGGAATTGTAACTTTTTGAAATATGAAATGTTAGGTCATTTCAAAAACATCTTTTAGAGAAGTTCGAGAATGCCTTTTTCCATAAAGGTGAAATAGAGGGTACACTAGTCGTTGTAATATTTTAGGTAATACATATTTTATGTAAAAAGTCTATTTCTTACAATAGTACATTGAACGTTGGGTTGTAGTTTTGTCTTTATTCTAATTATTGATTTGAGGTACATTAGTACTTCTTTACTTTAAATGAGTGTAAGTACTATGAGTGCTTTGAGATATTTATTTGTACATAGTCATGTCAAGTGTTTTCTTTATGTTGTGTATTTCAAAGTCTCTAGAGAGAATAAGGACCAAAAGAAGGTCGACATTCTTTGAGAAGGATATTTAACAAGGATTTGTTACAGAAGGCATTTAATGCTTTGTAGAGAGAATGATGACTTCAAGTAAGTCGACATTCTATGGTTATACAAAAAGGTAACTAGAGTCCTTTTAAAAACATATTTTATTTGTTTTTCTTATGTGTAGCCGATTTATGTTTTTGTCTTCTTCTTGTATTAAGAAACATTTCATTAAAGAAGATAACTAAAGTCTTTTCAAAAATATATTTTATTTGTTTTTCTTATGTAGTCGATTTTATGTTTTTGTCTTCTTCTTATAAAAAATATTTCTTTAAAGAGGGAAAACTAGAGTCTTTTCAAAAACATATTTTATTTGTTTTCTCCATGTAGTCGATGTTATGTTTGTTTGTCTTTTTCCTACATTCCTTTTTTCATGTTGTCTTGTATATAGTGTAAGGTACAATGACAAAATGTCTTTTTCATAAAAGGTTGTAAGAAGGTACAATTATTATATGACAAAATATCTTTTTCATAAAAGGTTGTAAGAAGGTACACTTATTGGTTTTCAAAAAGGAGCTTTTTGAAACTATCGTATACTTTTATGATATAGTGTTTATGAATGAGTATGTAATATGCAATATGCAAGTTCCTGAAGGTTCTGTTACATATGACTCTAAAGAAGAAAAAAATCTTCATCTTGAGGTAGCCGATCTCTTCATTTGAACTTTAGGAAAGCATGGCTCATCAAGCTTTTTCTTCAAGGAGTATGATTGCACCATAGTTGTACTTGAACAAGAAGTCTCTATCCTTATTGGGTGAGATATCCTTGCATCAAATACTCGTTAGATTTATGGCAAAACATATTCAGTCATAATATAACATTATTTCAAGAGAACATATTATCATATCATATAAAATCAAATGAGACAGTGTATCATATTATGTGACATCAAAACCGAGTTTCTCAACATTCTCCCCCTTTTTGATGATGACAAAATATGCTCCCCCTGTCAAAAAGACATTATGCATAGAAATAATAATATGATAAAAAAGTGAAATAATGTTTAAAGAGAGAATATTTCTCCAATAATGGAGACAGGTTTTCTCCCCCTTTGTCATGGACAAAAAGGAGGGATCAGAGTAAAAAAATTTATTACAGACCAAATATAAATAAATAAAATGAGTCTATCTCGAAGGTGGAGAAGGTGAAGGTGGTCGGTTGGCGCGATTTCGCTTGCGAGTCTGCTGCAACAGGGCTTGATTACGAAGGATTCGATCCTGAGTTTGCTCGATATCCATCATAGTAGAAAAGTAATTGAAGGAGGACATTGGATCGGCTTCATCAGAGCCGGGCATGTGCAGGGACCTTAGATTGAAGGTGGTACCATCGAGGACGTGAGAGGGACGGAGGATGACTTCGTTGTGAAGTGGTACTTGGAAGTATTTGAGAATGGGAGTTATAAAACACCCAAAAAGAAGAGGCTCAAATTTCTGATAACGAATAAAGAGGTCGAAAATAATGGATGACCAATTTATCGGAAGAGAAGAAAGGATTGCGTAGATAAGAAGAGAGATTTTTCGAGGAACTAATCCCTGGCGGGGACGCTTGGGATAGATGTTGTGGAGAAGAATCTGGGCAAGTAGCTGAGCATGAGGTTGGAGATTCCTCATGTGCCACGGAAGTTGGTAGCAGTTGGTGCAGAGAAGAATTTTTCGAAGTACTGATCGGTCGATTGGTACTATGGTGTTAAGGTCGGTACCGGTGGAAGCTAGGTTTAGAATTCTTCCTAGGTCGGAAGCATCGAAAATCATCAGTTGTCCTCGGACTTTGCTGGTGATTGAGGTTTGTTCATGATCAGTAGAGAAGTTGGTATAAAACAGTCGGACTAGTTCGGGATAATAGGCAGCTGGAGATGAAGATCCTATGAGAGGTTTGAGTTCAGGGAGATAGGTGTCTAAGTCGAAGAACATGAAGTCGTCAAAGTTGATCAATTTTCCTTCATGAATGGGGCGAGAGCAGAGTGAGTTGTAGTTGTGAAACAAATCAGGATACCTTAGATCGGCGGAGGTGATTACATTGGTAGAGGAGGAAGCCATTATCGAATGTCTTGAAAATAAAGCACTAGGAGAGAAAGGAGCTTGAACCGAGAGAAAGTTTCTAGAAGGATAGAAAAGTTCGAATGGAATGGTAAGAGATGAACCAATTGATTAAATAGAAAGAAGAAAATAATTGTTGATATGAAATGAATGACATTGGAAGTGAGTAATTTTTAGATTTTAGTCAAATAAGGAAATCCGTGAGTAGTAAGGTAAGAGACTTGTGAATGATAAATCAAATCAATGTTTTGAGGATAGTGTATTATATTAGATTGAGGAGGACATAGTATTGAAATATATAGATTTTACTATGGGTGAGTTTATCGACTAGTGAGAGAAACCACTAATAGAGTATGGGGTGTCATGTTGAATAAAAAAAAATGATTGATCTTGAAAATAATGGCCTAATAAAACAAACAACTTTTTACTCTATGTGGAGGGATTCTAAATACGTGAATGGAGAGTTAAGGACATAAAAAGATGATATGGATATGTAGAGAGGAGAGAAAGGTGATAAAGGACAACATTTACTTGATTAAGATATGACATAAAGTAGAGGTAGAATAAATAAAGGTTTGCTTGGAGACAAGACTTTAATGATTCTCGATTTTAGTGAGATATCAATAAGAGAGAGGCAAGGTCACGGATGGAAAGAAAAGTCATGATTGCTTATTTAATATAGAAATAGTTTTTATGGAAATAGGTCATAGGGTGATCATGTGATGTGTACTTTGAAAGATATGACATTTTAAAGAAAAGAGTGCCTTAAAAAAATGTTTCATGATTAATGTGTTTTCATATTTGTAATTTTTATGAGTATACGTAGATATGAGAAGGACACATTTGGACTTTGACTAGTGGTAAAAGAGATGATGAGACAAAAAGGAGAAAGAGTCAAAAGTATATAAGAATTGATAAATGATAGATTAACAATAAGAATAGACATGGAGGAGTCGGATTCAAAAATATATAATAAAAAATGTATTCGAGAGATGAAATGAGGAGACAAGGAAATATTTATGAGTGAAGAGTAATAATTGTGAGTTGTCATAGAGAGAAATGAGATGACATATATGGATTTTTGTGTAGGATAAAGAAGTAATAAAAAAACATGATTGATGAAAGACATAATGTTATGATTGATATGAATTATTGTTTATATTCTTAAAGAAGCTCGATTTGAGGAAGTTCATAGTTATTAGAGAATAAGGTTAAGTTTTAAACAAGAATTGACAAGAATGGAGGCTTAATTTGTATATGAGAGAGATGATAATAGAGTGTACGTAATCTATGATATATCAAATGATATAGTAAAGGCAATTTACGTGAGAATATAGCAACTAGATCTTAAAAAAAATAAAAGGACAAAAAAAAAATCATTCGATTCTAACTAATGAAAAGTAAAAGTTCTCATAAACTAAGTAGAGAGGTGAAACAATTTATCGTAAGACAAGTTTTCATAAAGGACAAAAATAATAAAGGAGTTGAGTGATATGAACATTGTTATGATAGCTTTTAATATAATTAGTTTTTATGGATATGAGAGAAAGGAGATAGGACAAGGAGTTATAATGGATGTGTACTTGAAAGATGACAAGTTGAAAGACATAAAGAATGTGTCTTAGAAGAATACGTGAATATGGAAACTTAGTTTGACTAACTAAAAATCGATAAGAAGGAAAGCAATTTAAAATAAGATTTAAACAAGACTTATAAGAAGTATTATAATAAGTGTGATTAATTTATAAGTCACTTAGTTTGCATATTCCTAGTTCTCTTCTAATTCGTGTGAAGTCTTCATGTTTTAATGGTTTAGTGAATATGTCTGCTAACTGTTGATTAGTGGGTATGAATTCTAGTTTAATTATGTTGTTTAAGACTTGTTCTCTTAAGAAGTAGTGTCTTATTTGAATGTGCTTAGTTCGTGAGTGTAAAATAGGATTCTTAGATAGATTTATAGCACTCGTATTATCACAGAAAATAGTTGTATTTTCAAAATTTAAACCAAAATCTTTTAAAGTTTGTTTCATCCAGATGACTTGAGTACAAGCTAGGCTAGCAGCAATGTATTCGGCTTCAGTAGTTGATAATGATACACAGTTTTGTTTCTTACTGAACCATGATACTAGTGAGTGCCCTAGCATGTGACATGTTCCACTTGTGCTTTTTCTGTCAGATTTACTTCCAGCAAAGTCAGCATCGCTGTATGAGATTAGATCAAATGTAGAGGATTTTGAATAGAATAATCCAAAATCAACTGTGTCTTTTAAATATCTCATTATTCTTTTTACAGCTTTAAGATGTGATTCTTTTGGATTTGACTGAAATCTAGCACACAAGCAAACACTAAACATTATATCTGGACAGCTAGCAGTTAAATAAAGAAGTGATCCTATCATACCTCGGTATACCTTTGTATCAACAGACTTACCATCTTCATCTTTGTCCAACACAGTAGTAGTGCTCATAGGAGTAGATTTTGAAGCAGTTGAGTTCATGTTGAACCTCTTCAGAAGTTCACGAGCATACTTAGATTGGTTGATGAAAACTCCATCCTTGGTTTGCTTAATATGCAGTCCAAGAAAGTAGGTGAGTTCTCCCATCATACTCATTTCGAATTCCTTCTGCATGGACTTAGAAAAATCTTCACAGAGAGTGCTGTTAGAAGATCCAAAGATGATGTTGTCGACATAAATTTGAACAATTAGGGTATGATTATTCACTACTTTGACAAATAGTGTAGAATCTGCTTTGCCAACAGAAAAACCAATTTTTAATAAAAAGGTTTTAAGTCTTTCGTACCAAGCACGAGGTGCTTGTTTTAAACCATACAAAGCACGTTTGAGTTTAAAAACATGATCTGGGTATTGTTCATTTTCAAATCCTGGAGGTTGTTTTACATAGACTTCTTCATTTATAAAACCATTTAAGAAAGCACTTTTAACATCCATTTGAAATAATTTGAAATCCATATAGCTTGCATATGCTAAGAGCATTCTAATAGATTCAAGTCTAGCAACAGGAGCAAATGTTTCATCAAAGTCAATACCTTCCTCCTGGTTATATCCTTGAGCTACTAGTCTGGCCTTGTTTCTTATAACATTACCTGTTTCGTCTAGCTTGTTTCTGAAGATCCATCTTGTCCCAATGATTGGATGATCCTTTGGTCTAGGTACAAGATCCCAAACGTCATTTCTTTGGAATTGATTCAGTTCTTCAGTCATGGCTAGCATCCAGAACTCATCAATGATGGCTTCATCAATCTTCTTTGGTTCAAGTTGAGAAATGAATGCCATGTTTGCAATCCGTTCTAGCTGAGCTCTAGTTTGAACCCCCTTTGTTAGTTCTCCCAAAATCTGCTTTTGAGGATGATCTTTGATATCGACAAAGGTTCTTTGGTGATCATCTTGATTAGACTTAGCTATGTTATCTAAAAATAAATCTGTACTTTCAACATCATCATCATTAGTTTGTATATGAACAGATTGATCAATAGATTCACAAAAACTAACATGCATAGATTCTTCAATAGTATTATGACTCTTATTGAAAACTCTGTATGCTTTACTATGACTTGAATATCCTAAGAATATGCCTTCAACAGATTTAGCATCAAACTTATCCAGGCTATCTTTTGTGTTTAGGATAAAGCATTTACATCCAAAGACTTTGAAATAGTCTATTCTTGGAGTTCTGTCATAGAATAGTTCATAGGGAGTTTTATTTAATAAGGGTCTAATGAGAACTCTATTTGTTATGTAGCATGCAGTATTAACAGCTTCTGCCCAAAAAGATTTTGCAAGATTATTGTGTTGGAGCATAGTCCTGGCAGATTCTTGAAGGGTTCTATTCTTTCTTTCTACTACACCATTTTGAGGTGCAGCTCTAGGAAAGGCAAAGTTATGAGAAATACCATGCAAGTTACAAAAAATTTCAAAGAGTTCATTTTCAAATTCTCCTCCATGGTCACTACGGATTTTAACAATAGAACACGATTTTTCGTTTTGTAATTTTGTACATAAGATTTCAAACTGACAAAACGTGTCACTTTTGTTTTTCAAAAATATTACCCAAGTAAACCTTGAGTAATCATCTACAATGACAAAAGCATATCTATTATGATTAAGGCTAGCTACCCTAGAAGGACCAAAAAGGTCCAGATGGAGAAGCTCTAAAGGTCTTTTACTTGAAATGACATTTTTTGATTTGAAAGAAGATTTTGACAATTTTCCTAATTGACATGCATCACAAAAATAATCCTTTTTAAAAGATATGTTGGGTAACCCACGTACTAACTTATCTTTAGCTAGTTTAGAAATGTATTTAGAATTGACATGGCCCATTCTCATGTGCCATAGATGTTGAGTGTCATTATTAGCTATGAGGCAATGTTCTGTGATGTTTTCTAGGTACAGTTCATATATATTATTCTTTCTTATACCTTTTAAGATGATGTTTTCATTGGTGTCAGCTATGAGGCATGCATCATGATTAAAGCTAACATTATAACCTGTGTCACACATTTGACTGATACTTAGTAGGTTATGTTTTAAGCCTTTAACACGGAGAACGTCGTTGATGAGAGGTTTGACTATGTTACCAATATTTCCAATACCAATTATCAAACCTTTGTTGTTGTCTCCAAAGGTGACAGCTCCTCCTTCTTTATGATGAAGAACAGCAAAAAGGTCTGGATGTCCTGTCATGTGCTTTGAACATCCACTATCTAGTATCCATCTGTTCTTCTTCTTTGGAGCAGAACTTTCGTTTGCCATGAAGCACATATTTGCAGTTTCGGCTTCATCATCACTTGACTCTTCACTAGTGGATGGTTCTGAATCATCCCATTGAGCATGCAGAGCCTTTTTCTTGAAGAACCTCTTTTTTGGTTCCTCAGTTCTGGACTTTCTTTTGAGAAGGGGACAGTCACGTTTTAAGTGGCCTGGCTTATTACACTGAAAGCACATGGGATCTTCTTTAAAATCTTTTCTTTTCTTGTGCCTGTTTGGAAGCCAGTTCCTTCTCATGAAGCGCTGGAATTTTCTAGTAAGTAGCGCAATTTCTGATTCTTTATCTGAGTCTTCATTCTCAGATAGGGCTGGGAAAGCTAGAGTTTTCTTTACTGGTTGCTCTTCTTCCCTTCTTTCTTTCATGTGGACTTCATAGGCCATAAGATTGCCTATTAAGTCGTTCAATGTAAGTTTAGATAAATCTTGAGCTTCTTCAATAGCAGTAGTCTTTTTCTCCCAATCAGTTGTGAGAGATCTCAAGATTTTCTTCACCTTTTCAGTCTGGGAATATGTTACACCCAGAGATTTCAGATCATTGGTGATGTTGGTGAATCTGGTAAACATCTCTGTGATGGGTTCATCTTTGTTCATTTTGAACAACTCATATTTTCTAACAAGAGATGATATTTTGGCTTCTTTTACTTTGTTGGTTCCTTCATGAATAACCTCCAAAGAATGCCAAATGTCATATGCAGATTCACATATAGATATTCCGTTGAATTCATTCTGATCAATGGCACAATATAAGGCATTCATAGCCTTTGCATTTAGGTTTGCCATTTTCTTTTCTTCATCAGACCATAAGTTATAGTCTGCGGATGGAGATGTGTATGGATGCTCAACAATTTTCCATACAGCAAAGTCTGTGGATTTGAGAAAGATAGCCATTCTGCACTTCCAATATCCATAGTTGGAGCCATTGAAGAAAGGAGGACGAGATGCGTGTTGACCATCAATATCACGAGCATAAGAGGTAGATGCCATTTGTGCTGGAAGACTTGTTACGTCGAAACCAGCAAACCTACTCTGATACCAAATGAAATTCCACTAGAGGGGGGGTGAATAGTGAAATATGATAATGATCGATAAAATAAAATAATTAAGCAATAAGGCACAACACATAAAACACAGAAGTTATACTGGTTCGGTCAATATCCAGACCTACATCCAGTCCCCAAGCAAACCACTTGAGATTCCACTATAACATCCGAGTTACCGGATAAATAGTACAACACCCTCTTCCCAAGAGGTCTTCTTCTCTCAACAGAGAAGGGACACACCCTCTTCCCAAGAGGTCTTCTTCTCTCAACAGAGAAGGGCAACACCCTCTTCCCAAGAGGTCTACTTCTTTAAACAAAGAAGGAGTACAGTGAATAACAGAGTTACAATACTTCCTATAGAACCTTCAGAATAATATGAATGCACGAATGAAGGATTCTAAGAATGTTCTGTTTGTCATTCAGAGGATACTCTTTGTCAAAGAGCTGGACTTGACTTTTTCTCTTTTCTTTCTTTTTCTTTTTCTCTTTCTTTTTCAAGGCTCTCTTTTCAAATCACGAATAGAAATTTTTCTCTTTGTAAGCTCACACGTCTATTTCATTCCATTGTTTGAATAGTTTATTTGTGTGTGTTTATATAGCTTATAAAAAGTAGTCGTTACATTTTGGAATTGTAACTTTTTGAAATGTGAAATGTTAGGTCATTTTAAAAACATCTTTTAGAGAAGTTCGAGAATGCCTTTTTCCATAAAGGTGAAATAGAGGGTACACTAGTCGTTGTAATATTTTAGGTAATACATATTTTATGTAAAAAGTCTATTTCTTACAATAGTACATTGAACGTTGGGTTGTAGTTTTGTCTTTATTCTAATTAATGATTTGAGGTACATTAGTACTTCTTTACTTTAAATGAGTGTAAGTACTATTAGTGCTTTGAGATATTTATTTGTACATAGTCATGTCAAGTGTTTTCTTTATGTTGTGTATTTCAAAGTCTCTAGAGAGAATAAGGACCAAAAGAAGGTCGACATTCTTTGAGAAGGATATTTAACAAGGATTTGTTACAGAAGGCATTTAATGCTTTGTAGAGAGAATGATGACTTCAAGTAAGTCGACATTCTATGGTTATACAAAAAGGTAACTAGAGTCCTTTTAAAAACATATTTTATTTGTTTTTCTTATGTGTAGCCGATTTATGTTTTTGTCTTCTTCTTGTATTAAGAAACATTTCATTAAAGAAGATAACTAAAGTCTTTTCAAAAATATATTTTATTTGTTTTTCTTATGTAGTCGATTTTATGTTTTTGTCTTCTTCTTATAAAAAATATTTCTTTAAAGAGGGAAAACTAGAGTCTTTTCAAAAACATATTTTATTTGTTTTCTCCATGTAGTCGATGTTATGTTTGTTTGTCTTTTTCCTACATTCCTTTTTTCATGTTGTCTTGTATATAGTGTAAGGTACAATGACAAAATGTCTTTTTCATAAAAGGTTGTAAGAAGGTACAATTATTATATGACAAAATATCTTTTTCATAAAAGGTTGTAAGAAGGTACACTTATTGGTTTTCAAAAAGGAGCTTTTTGAAACTATCGTATACTTTTATGATATAGTGTTTATGAATGAGTATGTAATATGCAATATGCAAGTTCCTGAAGGTTCTGTTACATATGACTCTAAAGAAGAAAAAAATCTTCATCTTGAGGTAGCCGATCTCTTCATTTGAACTTTAGGAAAGCATGGCTCATCAAGCTTTTTCTTCAAGGAGTATGATTGCACCATAGTTGTACTTGAACAAGAAGTCTCCATCCTTATTGGGTGAGATATCCTTGCATCAAATACTCGTTAGATTTATGGCAAAACATATTCAGTCATAATATAACATTATTTCAAGAGAACATATTATCATATCATATAAAATCAAATGAGACAGTGTATCATATTATGTGACATCAAAACCGAGTTTCTCAACAATTTCCTGCTGTAAACACCCCAAATTTTCACCCTTATCTAGTACTTATATTTCATGTGTCATTGCATGCATTCAGCATATCATTTTATTGCATTGCATGTCATTACATCTCATTTTCGAGATCCAGCACTCCTGTTTTCAAAATATTTAATCCAGATTCGAGTTTTAAAAACTTTTCTTTCAAAGTCAATTTTAGAACTTGGGTTTTTAATCGACATTCTGTCACCAGGACCTTATATTTTGAAATGTTTTCTCAGAAAACAATCTGGATTCGTTTTAAACTCAATTTTCAATTGATTTTAATTCTCAGATGAGACCCATTTAAGTGGTGTCGCTTTGGATTCCTTCATTTATCAAATTTCTCAAAAATTTTAGAGTCCTAGTTGGATCAGGACTCTGTATTTTCATCTGTTTGAATCTTTTTGAACCTTTTTAAAACACCATTCTGATTTTAAACCAGTTATGGTCATATCCCTTATCCATTTCCTCTATTTTGGCCAAAATCTTAGAGTCCTAGTTGGATCAGGACTCTTTTTCTAGAGTCCAGTCAGACAGAACTCTGCTTTTTACTACCTTTTCTACCTGTTTTTGGAGAAAACCTTTCAAAATCTTCTGTTTTGGCCAAAATCCCAGAGTCCTAGTTGGATTAGGACTCTTCTTCAAGAATCTCAGTCGGATTAGGACTCTTCTTCAGAGTTTCAGTCGGATTAGGACTCTGTCTTTTGTCACTATTTTTACCTGTTTTTAACCAAATCTTTCAAAATGAGTCAAAACTCAGAGTTTCAGTCAAAACATGACTCTGTTTAGAGAGTTCTAGTTGGATCAGGACTCTGATCCTGATTTCAATTTTGAGAAGGTCTTTCAAAAATCTTTCCATCTATCAAAACTATTATGCCTTTAACAAAGAATTTCAAAATTCTGAGGTTTTATCCCAGAGTCTTGATCAAATCAGGACTCTACCTCAGAGTCCTGATCGAATCAGGACTCTATCCAAAATTAGTTTTCTCACTTCATTTTCACTGGTTTTTAAAATCTTTCCTTAAAATTCATCATTTATTTGTCAGAAAACCAAAAATAATTAGAGTCCTGATCGAATCAGGGCTCTTTCTCAGAGTCCTAATCTGATTAGGACTCTGAACCAAAACTTCAATTTTATCCTATTTTTAACTATTTTTCAAAATTCTCTCATTTGTTTTCTCAGAAAATCCAAAAATTGGAGAGTCCTAGTTCAATTAGGACTCTGTCCCTAGAGTCTCAGTTGAATCAAAACTCTGTTTTATTTCAATATTTGTTATTGCTTTCACTGTTTTCACAAGTTCTTTCAACTGTTTTTCAGAAAAATACCAAAAAAATCTAGAGTTTCAGTCCGATCAGGACTCTATCCCAGAGTCCTAATCCAGTCAGGAGTCTGTTCTAGAGTCTGTTTTTACTTCTATTTTCATTTATTTTCATTTGTTTTTCAAAAATTAGGTCATTTTGTAGAGTCCAGTTAATTCAGGACTCTGTTTCAGAGTTCTGATTGAGTTAGGAGTCTAACTCTGTCTGTATTTTTTGACTTGTTTCACCATTTTCGATAAAATCTTTTCAAAAACTCCTTCATTTGGCTTTTAAAAAACCAAAATCACAGAGTCTTAAAAATCCAGGACTCTAACTCGGAGTTCCAGTTCGCTTGAGACTCTACTTTCAAAATTTTGAATTTCAACTATTGATTTTAACCCCTTTTTAAAGCCATTTTCAGTATTTATTTCAAATTTTCAAAAATCTAATGTGGGGTCCACTCAGTTGGCATCATATCTAGAGGAGTTCTGACCCAGTTGGAACTCTATGCCATTTCAAAACTTTTGATTTCAAGTTTACTTTTGAAAATCTTTTGAAAATTCTCTCAATTTCAAGCTTTAAAATCGTTTTTGAAAATTCAAGTGGGGCCCACTCAAGGTGGCACCACATTTGTAAAAGTCAGGGTTAGACTAGGTCCTACCTAGGTTAGATGTCTAGGTGAGTCAAAATTTAATTTTAAAAACCCCTATCTTCACTCTAGTTTCTAACTTTGATTTTACATTTTAAAAAAAATAGGTTTTTGAAAAACCCAAATGGCGCCACATTTGGGGTCTTTAGGTCAATTAGAGGTCTAATTAGCAGTCTTAGGTTAGTTAAGGTCTTAATTAGGAAGGTCAAGAGTCAAATTTAATTAGAAAAAATTGCCTCCCACTAATTGTTTGAGATAGGTTTTTAAAAGGGACAAAATTGGAATTAATTAGCCATCTTTTTTTAAACCTATTTTTTTTTTATTTAAAGAGGCTAGAGGGGAGGTCGACCCCTAAGGCCTTTTCAGCAGTTTCTTGAACATTCTCTCTCCTCCCAGCTACCTCCTTCATTTCTACACCATCCAAGGGTTTCTAATCCATTAGAATCGATCATAGCATCGATTTTCATGTTATTAACCAATAAAACATGAGATTTACCCTTTTAATGGGTTAAATCCATGATTTTTAAGGTAAAATCAAATTCCAGTCATGGATTCCCTGTATTTTATTTATTTCTTTGCTTATTTATGTTTATTACACATTTTCCAGCATAGAAATCAATTTTATTTTACTGTTTTGGTATTTTCTTTATTGTTTTCATTGATTAATGCATGCTTTATTAGGTTTTATCAAATTTCTGTGTGTTTTAAGCTTGGATCAGCAAAGAACATGTTATTTCGTATTGAAGTACTCACTGTAAATTTTTTATTTTTTAATATATGATACATGATAATGTCAGTGAACTACTGTAAACATTTCGGATGTTTTGGGATTCGTGAACCTTGTCAAAAAAATAAAAGATTAAACCGTGATTTTAAATTGTTTAGAATCGATATTGAAATTCATAGGTAACTTGCAGTTGTGTTATTTTCCTCATCCGATATCCGATTTGAGATCCGTAAAGTGTAGTGGATTCATATTGATGTAAAATATTTACTGTGAAATTTTAATAATTTTTTGTCTCTGTTTGGTATTTTGCCTCTGACAGAAAGTCGGATTTAAAATTAAAAACTCGTTAGGGTTTACCAAAACCCTAATCTGACTTGTAATGATCATAGATCCCAAACTGTAGATTCGATTCAGGATATGTAAAAATGGAAGTTCATTATTTTTTTGTCTACTATTTACTGATAAAATTTAAAAAAAAATTGATTAAGTTTTCTATTTATTTCTGTATTTTCAACCCGAAGTATCTATTTTAATCAATGTTAGATTCATTAAATTTTAGTTCAGATTGCCGGAAGGGTTTCTCTCTCATCAAAGATGATTTTTCCGATCTGTAAAATGGGAAATTTATGTTTTTCTGTCTAGTTTATCTATGTAAAATTTCAGAAATTTTAATAGTGAATTGACCCTTGATTAGGGTCTAACATTGGAACTGGTCTGTGAACATGGGTAAAAATAGCTTATTTTAGGGTTTTAATGCAATTTCTGAATTAAAATAATGTCAAAAATATATTTTTATGATTCCAATCTTTTTTTAGGGTGATAATAAGTGCAGGTGTCTATTTTTATTAAATTTGGAATTCATTTGATGCTTGAATAGATCAAATTGCAAAACAGGGTACTTGAAAGATCCAGAAACACTGCCAAAATTGTGATATTTGTGATATTTCTTGATTTTCGTGTATAATTTCATGTTTTTAGGGTTTGTTTATGTTTAGAATCATGTTAGGATGTCTCATGTTTGATTTTATGTTTATTTCAATCATAAATCCCAAGTTTTTATCAAAATCTATTTCAGAAAACCCTAATTTCAAGGCCATAGTCTTGCTATCAGGGGAATTTTGGTCATTTGACCTAAATTTCGAAATCATAAACCCTAATTTTCATGTTTTTAATCATGTCATATCATATTTGGTTTAATTCATCCTCATTTGAATTTCAAAACTTGCATTTTTACAAAATATCTTTCTAAAAACCCTGATTTCAAGGCCATAGTCTTGCTATCAGGGGTATTTTGGTCATTTTGACCCCAATTTCGAAATTTCAAATTCCATTTTCATATTTATTTCATCTTATTTCATATTTTATTAAGTTTATATAAGGGAATCATATGGAAATTGGCTTATATCTAGCAGAATCCAGTAATTTCTAGATATTACTGGATAAATCTAGAAAAGCCAACATATCTTCACTAACAAGTTTTTTAGTTTTGCAGGGACATTGACGACTTTACTTTTATGCATTTAAATTCAATTAGTAATATAAATTGTAATTAATTTTGGAATAAGAATTTCAATTCTTGCATAGAATAGGATGCATTGCATATAGTTTCAACTTTGATATATAATTGCTATGTTTGTCATTCATGCACATATTTCAAATTCACCATGGTCTACATGAATGGAACGTGCACAAGCTCTTAGGGAGTTGACAAACTCGGTGGAATTCATATTTATGACCATAGTTAGAATACGAATGAAACCCAGATTTGTGATCTTCGTATTAGCCACATTCAGCCTACACTCTTGGGCTAACTTCAAAAATGCACTGCATTTCTCAAAAATACAAAAGGATTTTCTCAATTTCTCAAAATCAAGTCTTTCAAAATCCATATTCATTCATTTCATTCATTTGCAAATTCCAATTCCAATTCAGGGAAATTGATTTTCTCAAAATTTCTAAGTCTTATTCAGAAATCGATTTTCTCAAAAACATTGAGCTTTCAAAGGATATTTCAAGTGTTTCTCAAGTTCAAAATTCGATTTTCTAAGTTATATATTCAATCTCATTGTTTAAATTTAGAAAAATCAAGTTTTTCAAAGTTATTTGCAATTCTTCATAAATCCATTTTCACAAAACACTTCTATTTCTTCAGAAATCGATTTTCACTTTCTCAGAAACATTCTCTCAACCATGATTCATGATTTTCCCAGTGTTATCTTTTCCAAGAATCTCCCAATATTTTCCAATATTCAAAGCAAACATCATGTTTTCAATCTGCATTTTCAGAAATTCATAGCACATGCCTGATTCTTTGTGCATTTAGAAAATAAAACACGATTTAGACAAGTTGAGCAAAGCTAAGCACACAATTGATCCTTGGTTCAATTACCCCTGGTAAAGGTGCCAGGAACGGTTGAACCTCGTACTGACAGGCGAGTCTCATTCCTCGAAATTATCCCGCATTTTAAAACGGAGGCGAGTTATTTTCAAAATCTTTTTCAAAGGTCAGTTTGATTTGCAAAAGTAAAATTTTGCGATGATAACACCTGCATAGCCATAACTCCAGTACTAACTACGGTGGTGTGAAGCCACTGTGCAACAGAAACACCAGAAGGATCAAGGTATCTCTTGACATGAACAAATTGGAATATGCTGGGGTCAATGCCCACTATCAAAAACCTCAAAATTTTGATGTGTCGCAAGAGATAATTTGTGAAATTATCATCTGATTAGGGATAGTTCTCATTTTACCTTACTCAATTAGAAATTTTCATAATCTAGACAAGTGTTAGTACGAATTGGGATCTGGAGCATCTACAGGCTGCAAATAATATTATTCATAACTATCTCAGCATTCCACTGTAGGTGCACTACACTCACTGTCATCCTGCATCAACCTTCAGTCACAATGTTTATTCCTTGGCCCATTTTTAATTGAGGTATCTGATGTACTTACCACCATTGCACTTGCATCCATCAAACACTCCCCTTTCTCACATCATTCTCTCATGCATAACAGCATTTGTACACTTCATCTCATCTGAATTTTTTTTTTCCATTCACTGTGTCTGTGCACACCAAGAGTCGTTACCCTTGAAAGCCAATCCTGATCAATCTATACACTACTCAAAGGCTAAAGTTTTGGCCCTCATGTGTCTGAGTTTGTAGGTAGGCATGAATAAAGGTTTGCTGCTAAAAAAAAAAGGAGGAGAAGAAGAATGATTGGCATAACTGATCAACTTTTGGTAGAATTGCAGGATAGATATAATTTTTTTTTCACAGGTGTGCAGCCTTGATTTTGAGCCATGCTCTCATTCGGATATATCAAAGCCCACCCATGATTTTGGGACCATCTCTTGTATGTACATTCACTGGCATATAGTAAGTCCACATGTTGAATTTCGTTGAAGAATATTTTATAATTTGAAAGGTATGGCTCTGCAAAGTTGAGTGCAGAAACAATGTATACATTACATATTTATACATCTCCTGTTTTATGATCGTTTGATCTCAAATTTTTTTTTTTTCTGAATGCATGACAAGTTGTAATCTAATCATTTACATAACTCAGAGAGGTCAGAGGATTTATGATTGAGGGGCCTATTAGGGTCCTATCATTTGGCTTCACAACATCTCCACCTCATGTCTCTTTCCTTAGAGATAGCCCATTCAATATCAATAAAATTTATGTTATGACTAGAAATAATGTACCTGTTTCTATGTTCAGTCAGCCTTAGAGGGTCATAGCTAAAGCCTCAAATTCCAGCAAATTGGGTGGTACACTGAACAAAGTTAGAGTTTGTGTCAACAATCTCTTGATGTCGTCTTTCAATTGTGTCAAACTGAATCACCATCATGCCAGAATTCATGAATTCAAATGTTAGATTGTTATATAGTTCACAGGTGTATTCTAGAGGTTAATTAGCATTCATTTGTTTATATTATGAATGAAAACTCACATTAGGTAGCTCCATTACATCCCCTATATTCAATTACCTGCCACCTACTAGGCAACATCTCATTCATACATTTTGTTTTACTTCCCACCACCTTCACATCAATCTGCAGCATTACATTTGTAGTCTCTACCTCCACCTACACAGTTACTCGGTACACACAGGTTGAGTCACTAGCCATTCAAAACCTTGATTCATTAAGTAAAAAGAGTTTATTTACTAAACAACCCCAGGATTGATTAGTGATTGTTGTGTGAAATATATCAAGGCTGCTGAGATCCCTTGAATAATGTGGTTATAAATCAATCTATGGCTGCTGAAGGTAATCCATCCAGTTATGGTGCTATGATATATCAAATTTAAGAAGTCGAATTGTTAGAGGACTTCAATTGGCTGAACTTGATTCACCTTCAGGTTGAGAAGCTTTCTCTCATTAACCGGTGGTTAGCCACCAATGTTGAGCACTCCCGCCAATGTCATTATCTCCAACTATATATCCATCTCGCTTAGGATTCGTCTCCTTCACATTGTTCATAACCTTTTAGTTCATGGCATCCTATACATGCATTTTACAGATGCACATGCATAGCATTTACATTTACACACATGCATCTCCCACAAGCACCATTGTGCTTACAACACCATCACTCTCATCCACCTATATTGAATGTATATATGTGACATATATATATATATATATATATATATATATATATATATATATATATATATATATATATATATATATATATATATATATATATAGGCATGTATCTATACATAGGTATGCATACATGTATATATCATTTTCCATCTTTTCCATCATTTATATCTTGGTACATGAGCACTTCATCATTAAACATTTACATGATATGGGCGATTTCTCTTCTATTTTTCATACTAACTAAAGTGTTTTGCAGGGAATGTGTGAAAAATATCATTACTTGGAGTTGTGAATTCAACTTTATGTGTTGTAATAGTTAGATCTTAAATGAGAATTTACATTTCCTGTCTTAGATAGGATGAATAAGCATTGTAAATATCATTAATTGCTTATTTTCATGCTTTTTACCTTCATTTTCCAAAATCTCACAATGGTGAAACACGAATGGCATGTGCACCATTTCGTAAGAGGTAATAAATCCTAAGTTGATGATTTACATCAATGGCCATAGTCAGGATGTAAACAAAACTTAGTATTTTTATCTTTTATAAAATAACACTGGATCCACACTGGATCCCTTTCAAAAATCATCATATTTTATGTAAATATTTTCCTCTTTTATCAGGGTTTAATTTAAAATTAACTCAATATATATACCAATGGCCATAGTCAGGGTATATTGAGAATTAATTTCATTTTAAACTTTATAAAAGCACCAAAATGTGTTTTAATCTTCACTTGAATTTAAAGGTGGTTATTATATAATACATTCAATGACCATAGTCAGGGATGTATTATATCTTCAATCTCCTTCTTAATTCATTTAAAGAATGAAACACACTTTTCAAAATCCAAATTCAAAATTATTTAAATTCATTCATCATTTAGGATAGAATTGCATCATATTTTCAAAATCCCCTTTTAAAAAACCCAAGTGATTGTGAATATCTTTTCTTTAATTTCTATTTCAAATTCATTCATTCTATCTCATCTTCAAAGTCCAAATTTTGACTTTGAAATCAAATTCAAAGTTCAATTTAACTTTGAAATTCTTGATTCATTTTCTAAATTCCAAAATTCAAGTTTCAAATTCAAAGTCCAATTTAACTTTGGAATTCATGTATATATTCAAAGTTCAAATTCTCAAGTCAATTTCGAAATTCCAAATCCAAAGTTAGATCCAACTCTATTTTGGATCTCAGACCTCAGATCCAATTCCATTTTAGGATCCAGAACCCAATTCTACTTTGGATCTCAGACTTCAGATCCAAATCTATTTTAGGATCCAGAATCCAATTTCATCTTGGATCTCAGACTTCAGATCCACTCCATTTTAGGATCCAGAATCCAATTTTGCTTTGGATCTCAGACTTTAGATTCAAATCCATTTTAGGATCCAGAACCTAGTTCCACTTTTGGATCTCAGACTTCAGATCCAAAATCCATCTTAGGATCCAGAGTCCAACTCTATCTTGGATCTCAGATTTCAAATCCTAAATCCATTTTAAGATCCAAAATCCATTTTAGGATTCAGAATCTAAATCCCATCTTGAATTCCAGATCTTGGATCCAATTCTGTTTAGGATCCAGAATCCAATTCCATTCTCAATTCTAGATTTCAAATCCAATTCCATTTTCAGATCTCATCTGAACCTCCTAAATCCATTTCTATTTTTAAATATCATTTGGATTTTTCAAATCCATCATGATTTCAAATTTTAAATTCAATTCCATTTTAAATTTTATCTCTTCCCCTAAATCTAAGTTCAAAGTCCATCTTCTGACTTTGAAATTTCCTTCCTTTTTCTCTTTTATCTTAGCTTCAAATCATTCTCTCTCAGAAATCAGGATTTATTCTTCCAACTCTGATTACTTCAAAAACTTAGAACTTCTCTGATCTATCTCAAGTTCTAAATTAGATTCAACCATTTCTTCACTCCATTATCAAGTTCATCTCATAACACTTGGAGATTTCCAAATCATTTTAAAAAAGAAGCATACATCCTTACATTGCACAAGCATGATTCTTTGTGCATTTAGATTTAGAATAAATTCTTAGATAATATTTAGGCAAAGCAAAAAGGAATAGATTCGATCCATGGTTCGATTACCTCTGGTAAAGGCGCCAGGAACGGTCGAACCTCGTACCGTTGAGTGAATCCCGTCTCTCCATTTTTCCCGCAAATTTTTAAAACGGAGGTGAGTTAAATTTCTAAATATTTTCAAATTAAGGTCAAGTGAAACCCCGCAAAAGAGCTCATCTTCTCTCTTTCTTTTCTCTCTTCAAAAAGGAGGAAAATAGAGGTTAGAAAAGGAAAAGAGAAGGAAGAGAGAGAAATCAAAAGAGAGGAAAAATTTTGCGATGATCACAGTTTTGGCGACCGAGATGGGACACGTCTTTGTTCGGTCGGATCTATGCCTTTGCTTTGCTTTGATATTATCTAAGTCTTTATTCTTCTATGTCAGCTTCATTTTCCATGCAAACTTTAGGAGCCTAGATTTTGTCCTAAGTTGACATCATTACATATATGATCTAAGTTTGGTTTGGTAGGACCATATTGAGGAGATTATTCCATGTTCACATTAGACTTAGGTCTTAAATACAACTCTCCTCGATTCTAGGGATTGAATGCAAACAATGTATGCAAGTGTATGCTTCTTTTCATTTAAATCTATATCTTTAGGACTTGCATTAGAGCTTTCTGGTTTTATTGCATGTTGAACATGTTTTTTTGAAAACATCTCTACCTATATTGTCCCGGTCTTCACGTTGCTGGGCTGTCTCACTGAACCATAGTTCAGGAGAGAGCCTCACAACTGGGCCACTTATTTGGGTTTGCGCCCCCCTACCACGTACCTAAGGGCCATAGTCCGAGGTATATCGGTAGGTGCTCAAGGATGTTGGGGAGCCTTTACCTTAGAACCTGAGAGATATCTTATATGCCACGTACTTCGAGCTTCGGCTTGAGTATATCGGCATACCTTGATTGGAATCAGATGATCTAAATCTTAGAGTTAGGATTAAGGTCCTATCAGCCATTTCAAAATATTGCATTTAGAGTCAGCCTTTAGGGAGTGTTGTTTGTACATCCTTGCTTGTATATCTGTGATTGTATGATATTTTATATATATCTTCCTTATATTTTCCGAAACCCTGGGTATGTATTACTCAAAATTTCCTCTTTTATTTTTAAAACCCAGGTGTATTTTCCCTTTATTCTTCTGATTTATTGAAATCTTTTGATCCTGTCTGCTATTTTTCAAAATTTTAAATCCTTGTCATCTATTTTCAAAATTCCTTTTCCTCCATCATGAGAGAAATGATATTACCTATGAGGATTTTCAAAATCATAAAATCTCGAAAATTTTGCAAAAGTCTTCATAGTCATCAAAAGTTCAAATATTTTGGTCTGATCTTTTTTTAAAAAAAATAAACTATCATGTTGATTTTCCTTTTCCAAATTGGGTTTTAAAACCATTTGTCTTCAAAATCATCCCTCGTTTTGGTTTTCTTTTTTTGATTTCGAACCACTATCTTCAAAATCAAACCTCATGATGATCTCTCATGATGATTCCCTTTTTTTTATCTCTCGCGCTAATCATTCTTCTCGTGGTTGATTTTATTCTCAAAATGATTTCTCAATTGTCTTTTAAAATATTCTCCTTTTAATTTAAAGATCCCACATGCAGGCAGGATCGAATAAATTTTCTTTTCTTTTCTCAATTTTTATCAATTTTCATTAATCTTTTGTCAATCTTGTCAATTTTTTATCTTTTATTAAATTTTATCAATTTTATTGATTTTTCATCAATTTATTTTTGTAAATTCTATTCTATTCTTTTATTCTTTACCCTTTCAGGTTAAGGGATAAACCTGATGCCTCTTTCCCATGAGGTATTCCTTTATTCTTTTACCCTTTCAGGTTAAGGGATAAACCTAACCCTCGTTGTCCGAGGTGTTCCCATTCAGGATAAGGGATAATCCTGAAACCCCTCATAGGAGAGATATTGCTACCTGTGAGAATTCTTTGTGCAAAACAAATTTTTTCAATCTCTTTGTATTTTTGTAAATTTCTATCAATTTCTCTTTTAATTTTCCCTAAAATTCTTTTATTCTTTACCCTTTCAGGTTAAGGGATAAACCTGATGCCTCCTTCCCATGAGGTATTCTTTTATTTATTTTTCCTCTCAGGTTAAGGGATAAACCTGACCCTCGTTGTCCAAGGTGTACCCTTTCAAGTTAAGGGATAAACCTGACCCTCATTGTCCGAGGTGTACCCTTTCAGGTTAAGGGATAAACCTGATGACTCTTTCTCATGAGGTATTCCCTTTATTCTTTCCCCCCTCAGGTTAAGGGATAAACCTGACTCTCGTTGCCCAAGGTGTTCCCCTTAAGTTAAGGGATAAACCTGACCCTCGTTGTCCGAGGTGTTCCCATTCAGGATAAGGGATAATCCTGAAACCCCTCGTAGGAGCAGTAATGCTACCTATGAGGATTCTTTTGTAAAGACATTTTTTTTAATTTTTCTCGATTTTTGTAAAATTTTATCAATTTCTCTTTATTTCCCCCAAATTTTATTATATTCTTTACCCTTTCACGTTAAGGGATAAACTTGACCCTCGTTGTCTGAGGTGTACCCTTTCAGGTTAAGGGATAAACCTGACCCTCGTTGTCCGAGGTGACCCCTTTTAGGTTAAGGGATAAACCTGACCCTCGTTGTCCGAGGTGTTCCCATTCAGGATAAGGGATAATCCTGAGACCTCTCGTAGGAGCAATAATGCTACCTATGAGAATTCTTTTTGTAAACACAAGTTTTATCAATCTTTATTTGATTTTTCTAAATTTATATCAATTTTTCTTTATTAAATTCTCCTTAAATTCTATTTCTCTTCCCCTTTCAGGTTAAGGGATAAACCTGAACCTCGACATTCGAGGTATTCTTTCTCAGGATAAGGGATAATCCTGAGATCACTCATAGGAGCAACCATACTACTTGTGAAAATTCTTTTACAAAATAAATAATTTTTCTTAAGTTTTCTCCATTTTTATCAATCTTTTATTAAATTCTATCTCCTTCTATCTTCTCAAATATTATTCTTTCTACGCCCCGTTCAGGATAAGGGGTTAATCCTGAAAATTGGACCGCATACAGCTAAATGTGTTGGTCCATCTAAATCATAGATCATAAATTCTAAATCTTGTCATATCCCTTCTAAATTCAAGTCTCAAATATATCCTCAAAAATTTCCCTCCTCCCTTTCAGATTGAGGGACAAAACTGAACCTCGGCCTTCGGGGTATTCTTTTCCCTTTCAGGTTAAGGGATAAACCTGAATCATTGTTTTATTATATTCTAAATTCTCATCAAATGTCTATCAATCTCATCAAATGCCTTTCATTATCAAGCCCTCGGGTTACCATTTTATCAATGTCTATCATCTTCAAGCCTTCGGGTCACAATTTCATCAGAGTATATCATTTTTAAGCCTTCAGGTTACAATTTCATCAATATCTATCATTTTCAAGCCTTCGGGTTACAAATTCATCAATGTATATCAAGTTCAAGCCTTCGGGTTGCAATTCCATCAAATCTATCATTTTCAAGCTTTCGGGTTACAACTTCATCAATGCATATCAAGTTCAAGCCTTCGGGTTACAATTTCAGCAAAATCTATCATTTTCAAGCCTTCGGGTCACAATTTCATTAATATTTTCTCACTTCCAAGCCTTCGGGTTACAATTTCATCAATGTCTATCCTTTTCAAGCCTTCGGGTTACAAGTTCAGCAAAATCTATCATTTTCAAGCCTTCGGGTTACAATTTCATCAAATATCCATCATTCTCAAACCTTCGGGTTACAACTCTATCAATGACAATCATTTTACAAACAAATCCTGCTTTCGAGCTGGTCAGTCAAACAAATCCTACTTTCAAGCTGGTCGGTCAAACAAATCCTGCTTTCGCGCTGGTCGGACAAAAAAAAAAAATCCTGCTTTCGAGCTGGTCGGTCAAACAAATCCTGCTTTCGAGCTGTGATGATACATGAAATGTACATCATGTTAACGAGTTATTCATGCATTTTGTAATGAGTTTAAGGTTTAAAACCCATGTTTAGATGCATTTTGATAGTAAGGGGTTGTGGTTCAAATTTCAAAGAAATTGGAGTTAAAATGAGAGAGTTATGGCTATTTTAGTGTTCAGGCATGGATTTTGAGGTGGATCGGATCCATATCCGACTCAATTAGGCGGTTTTGGACCTTGGATCAACCATTAGAAAGCCCAAATCCAACCCACACACATATCCATATCCATTTCAAAAAGATTTGCAGAAAACCTCTCAGAAAGTGGCGTAGGGTAAAAATTTTTATTATAACATTGTTTTTGAAAATTACCAAAAGTATAAATATACTTTTTGGCTGAGCCCTAGATGTCTTTGGCATTGGAATTGATGCCACCTATTGTGATTCTAACTCCAGCCCCCTTCCAACCCCTCATCCCACCTCAATTTCCATTGAAGATCGGTTTTTGCTTGGGAATCAAGCATTATTCTATCTCCCTTTTCATTTCTATTCATTTCTTTACCCTCCTTGCTGTGTTTAATTCTCATTTTCTGTGTTTTTGCAGGTGTAGCAGAGGTGGAGACCATTTATCTTGCGTGGAAGTGCGAAACACCCCACCAAGATGAGTCGGCCCTACCTCCATCCGGTTTTCTGAGCCCTCCAATCATGAATCGGCACCCATTCCATCTTCGGTGGATCTCCAACGTGTTGAAGTTGTAGAAACTCTGCTCGTGGTGATATTCCAGCATTCTCGAACAGTCCGGGACGTCAAGCTAACACCATTGTCCGCTCTCTTCTTCCCCACAATCGTCGGATCGCCCTGAAGGTAGGTCTTCTTCTCTCTTTTCTTCTAGTTAAAACCTGAAATCGTGTGTGCTTGTTTTCTTTTGTTATTTTCTGTGTGTTTGCTGTATTTTTATTGTTTCAGCCCTAATATAGAACGCGTGCACAAACCAGCATGGTAGATCTAGGTTTGATTTCATTTTTAAATTATTCGAGTCTTGTTTTTCCATCGTTTTCACTCAAAACGTGAAAAACGGCTAGATCCCCATCTAACCGATTTTCATTTTATGTCCAGCATGTTTTATTGTGTTGTTTTTACAGAAAAACGTGTTTAAAAAGTTCATTTTGATTTAGTTTGGTCGTTGGATTGATTGATTGTTGTTTCGATTAAAAAGAAAAAAAAATTGGCTAGAGTAATTCTAGTCGATCTTTGGGTTTTAGTAATTTTAGGTTCTGCAAGTTTTTTTTGTGGTTCTACTATGTGATCTGATTTGTGGTAGCTGTGTCCAGTGTGCTCCATTTCCGTTTTAGGTGAGGATTGATTCTCTACATGTCGTGTGAATGGTTTTGAAAGATTCGTTGAATGAAAGCTTGAAGTTAGGTGAATGCGTGTGATTTCAGTTTGTTAGGTGTGTGTCTGCCTACGTTTTGTTAGTTTCATAGTTTTGTAAAAGTTGTGTTGGTCAATTTCATCAGTTTAGGATTCTTCTAAATATCGTTTTGGTGTTTTAGTGTTTTGGGTGTTTTAATCATATTGAGAAAAATGCAAAATCGACTTTTATTTTCCAAGTCTAGTTTTATTTCTTTGTTTTAGGTGCTGTCCAGCTGGCTATAGGATTCTCCATTTAGTTTCATTTTGTTACATTAGTCTAATTTGTGATTAATACTTAGTTAAGGTAGAGATTCATTTTGTGGTAAATTTAGTGTTATTTATTTTCAATATTTTGTGTTTAGGTTAGGCATGTAGCTAGATTGCAATTAACATTTTTTTTAGATTGTCTTAATCTCCAGCATATTAGATAGTTTGTTTATAATTTCATTAGTGTACTTAGTTAATTTTAGTTAGGTGTTAATTTATTTTTATCATTCTCATGGTAGTTTTAGCTTGATTGTTATTTTGTGATTTTAGTATTGTAGGTAGTCTTCTTCCCCAAGGAGGGGCGTCAGCCATTAGAGCTCTAGGCTGCTTTTGGTAAGAGTCTAGTGCATTTAGCAAGTCATTAGTGTGTCTAGGTTCATTGTATTAGGATTTGAATGTTTAGACGTTTTTCTTTTAATATTTGGCAATTTTGATTTAGGTGTTGTTTCCTTTAGTGTAGAGAGTGATATTTTCCAATTTCAACCTTGTCTTATTTTAGTTAGGTTTTGAGTTGATTCATTTAGAGGTAGGTTAATTTCCTTGTCTAAGCTAAATCGATTTTTAGGAAGAGGGTAGGTGAGTAATTGTTTTGAAATTTATTTTGGGCAACATTGAGGTCTTCTAAATTCGTGTGGAGCATTTAAAGAAAGGATTTAAGATTAATTGTCCAGCCAAGGTAAGGGAGAGTTACTTGTTTAGTTTTGGAAATTTCTTTTGAATTCCAATTAAGTTACCAAAAGAGGTGTCAACGGTTTTGAGAAAGAACATTTAATTGGATTCTAATCATTTTGAGAAAGTGCAAAACGTGTGGCTCTTGTGAAGCTGGACGGTTTTATTGAGTTTGAAACTTATTTTGCAAAGCATTTAAGGAAATACAATAACTCTTCTTTAGATTGGACGGTTTCCTATCTTTTATTATTTTCCAATTGGATTGGTACAATAATTAAGGAAAGGAAATTATTTTGAATTGGACGGTTTTTGGAGAGACCCAATTGCTAAGTTTAAGTGGAACATTTATTCATCTTTATCTCTCTTTCTTTATCAATTTAGCATAGACTTAGTCTTAATTAATTTAGTGAATAGTGTTAACCTTAAATTAGTAATTAGGATTATTGTTTAGGAAGGTCTTAACTAAGGTTTTATATATTAGGCGTGTAAGCAGTGGAGTCATTAGTGTTATTTATTATTTTTAATTAATTAGGTATTAATTTTATGTTTCTAAATTAGGCATTGTCTAAGGTAGTTAACCTAACCTAGTCAACCTAGTCTAAGTCAAACCTTAAACCCGCACCTTATTGTTCCTTAGTTGCTTATTTAATTTTAATTTTAATTCATATTAGATAGTGTAATTTAGTCTAGGGAATCATTTGTTCGCTTTAGTTAGAGTTTAGAAGTCAGTATTGTCTTAATGTGTAGTTGTTTATTGTGTTTGATTTGAGCATTTCATTTAGTTAATGACTATTTAGTTTGTATTAACTGCAGCTTCTAATTCATATAGTTAGGTTTGCACTTTTAATTATATTAGTTGCATTTGCATTAGTAGTTAACTTAGCTTTAGTCGTAATTTGCATATTGTATTTCATTTTTATTTCATTTAGAATAATTGCATTCATTATCTGCATATAAACTGTCATTTAGTATCATTTAGGTTTGCATTAGTGTTAGATTTCATTATTAGAGTGAAAAATAGATTTCTAAAGTGAATAGTGCATTGAATCCGAAACCCGATTTTTGCCCTGTCGCACTATCGTTATTTCATGTGCAACAATTTCGAGTTTCCTAAAAATTCTTTTTCTGTTCACTTTATTGGTGTGTTAACTGTCTGCAGACCAAATTTCAGCTCGATCTGAGTTGGTTTGGTCTGATTTTTAAGCGTTTTGTGAAAACCGCTTTTTCGGATTTTAAAATTTCGGGACCTGCGATATCCAGATTTTTCCTAGTTTCAAAACACTTATATCTGGAGTTCCAGATATCATTTTTCAATTCTGTAAAAACTGTCAGATTTTTTAATCTGTTAGTTACAGAATAGAACAAATTTCTGAAAAATCGGACCTCGTTTGCCTTGCCAAACAGTTATTTTCCAAAGAGCTGTCAGAAGTCTATTCTGCACTAGTTAGGGGTAGAGTTGTAATTTCATTCATTTAGTCATTTTCGGCCTATTTTCAGTATTTTCTGCATTTTAATTGCTGCATCTGCATCATCCAGCATTGTTAGACTTAGATTAATTGATTTTAGAATTAGTTTGATATTTTTCTTATTATTTTATTAGTAATTAGGTTTTGCTTATTTAAATTCTTCAGAATTAGGTTTAATTTACATTTTAGTTTAGTTTCATTAAATTAGTTATTAACTTTGTATTTTCCTGTGTTTTTAGGTTGAAAATCATAACAATTTTCCAGAGATTCTTGTCCAAGTGTGAAAATTGAGAAGTGGCAAAAAGACAGAAATACCCTTGGCGTGCAACAGAATACTGAATTGCTTTTCCATTTTATTTTAGTGTTAATTTGTAATTGTTATTAGCCTTGTGATTGTAGACTGATATTTGTGATTAATAAATTAAAATTCATAGAAATATTTGAGTAATTCCTGTTCCTTGTGGATTCGACCCGTACTTACCACTTCGTGGAAAGTCGGTTATTTACTTTTGGTTGACGATTTTCCAAAGATTTTATTGAAAAAATTTCTTTTAAAAAGAGCATTGTCAAAAACCAACCAAATTTTGGTGTCGTTGCCAGGGAACGACGCATTACTTCTTTTGTTTCTTAGAGTTTGATTTATTAATTTGTTTGAGTTAGTTAATTAGTTGTTTTATTTTCTAGTTAGTAAGATTAGTAAGTCAATATAGGTTTAACATAGTTAGTACATGTAGAATTCACATACTGTTTTTTCTAGGATTCACTCTATATTCATTCTGCAAGGAGCGATTAGACAGGTGGGTTTTAGAAAAACTTAGTTTATGATTTCCTGTATTTTTCTTTTTCAGTAACTTAGAATAGTTGTTTTGTTATTTCCTTTATTTAGTTAATTAGTCCGACATAATTAGTTTAGCATATTTGCTTATTAGTGTTTTGATTTGTGTTATTTACATTTTAGTATATGTGTTAGTTTTTGTTTTAGTTTTAGATTTAGGTCGTGTGCTTACATTTGGTCTTAGTACCAGTGTATGCAGGGGCGAAGAGCTTTAGGAACCCCATTACATCCATTTGTTGACAACCCATAGAGGATTTTACATTCTCCTCGAAGTTCGACAACAATGGGCGATATGGATCCTCCACCTCCACCTCCACCCCCAGTTCATCCATGTCCTCTGAGAGAATACTTCATTCCCACAGATTATGTACAAGCATCCTGCATTCGGAGACACGATGTATGAGCGCCTCACTATGAGATTAAGGCCATCATTATTCAGCTGCTTCCATCTTTTTATGGCCTTAGTCACGAGGATCCCTACCGGCACTTAGACGAATTCCTCAAGATCTGTTCTACTGTGAAGACACATAATTTCGACGATGATGCTTTGAGGTTGACCTTATTCCCATTTTCATTGAAGGACAAGGCCAAGTATTGGCTAAAGTCCTTAGATTTTGTAGAGATAGGGTCATGGGATCAGTTACAGCAGGAGTTCCTTCGAAAGTATTTCCCCATTGGTCGTACGAACCAATACCGGAGAGCCATCACTAGCTTCTCAGAGCTAGATGGTGAGCACTTTCATGAGACCTGGGAGAGAATGAAGGATCTCCTTAGGAAGTGTCCCCATCATCAGGTGCCTAGATGTCAACTGGTGTAGAGTTTTTACGATGGATTGTCTGACAGGAATCGTCAGATGATCGACTCTTCATACGGAGGGACATTCATGTAGAAGAACGAGGATGAAGCATGGAGGTTATTTGACACATTGGCCAAGAATTCCCTCCACCATGCTTCGAGCTCTCATTCGGATAGAGCCACACCCAGCACTCAGAAGAAAGCTGGTGTTCTTGAGATTGGTCCATCTACTGCACTACAGTGCAAGGTAGACATGATTGCTAAGAAGTTGGACCAACTTCTCTCAGGACCACCCACTACTCAGCAGGTGTGTACTCTGTGTGCCTGTCCGGCACATGAGATTATTGAGTGTCCTTTGGCAGCTCAGTACCCTGAATTTGTTCAAGAACAAGTTCAGGCAGCTCAGGGTTACGCCAGACCACAGAACAACCCATTTTCATCTACATATAATTCGGGTTGAAGTAACCATCCCAATTTCTCATGGAAGAATCCACAGTATTCCATTCAGATGCCTACCTCCTCTCAGCCAGCTCGACCGCCATCATTTACTCAGACATTTCTGAGGCCGAGTTATCCCCAGTCTTCCTCTGCATTTCCTCCCCCGATTCCGCAGGAGTCTGCCTCGTAGACATCTTTTGAGGAGAGACTTCTCCAGGCATTCCAAGAGGTGAAAACCTCTAATCAGAATGCCTTCGAGAAGTGTAGTCAGATCTTGAGCTCTCATACACAGTCCATTGCGAAGCTAGAGTCGTAAATGGGACAGTTAGCAGAGGCTATTAGTAGGAGACCCGAGGGTACTTTGCCGAGCCAGGCTATCATGAACCCGAAGGGCAAGGATCAGATGATCGGAGGCCTATTCCATGCTGAGTCACAGCAGCAGGCCAAATCTGTTATGGCCCTGAGGAGTGGACGTGAGTATCACGTCGAGACCAGAGAGAGTAGAGAGAAGATTGAGGAGCCAGAGACCAGTGTTTCATCTTTGTCGGCTCAGCCATCATCATCCCCATCGTCATCACCTTCACCATCATCATCATCATCCTCAGTTAAGAAGAAGTATAGGAGTGAGCCTTCTCACAAAGAGGAGGAACCACCGATGTATATTCCCCCACCACCCTATCCCAAAGCATTAGAGTCTCCCGGATTTAGAGGGAAGAAGGGCACAAAGATCCAGGACATGCTTGACATTTTCAAGCATGTGCAGATCAACTTGCCTTTACTTGATGAAATTCAGCAAGTGTCGGCTTATGCCAAATTCCTGAAGGAACTATGTACGCAGAAGAGGAAATCCAGAGAGAGAGTTCCTAACAGGGTTCATCTGACGGAGCAGGTGAGTTCAGTACTTCAGCATCAAACACCACCAAAGCTCAAGGACCCTGGAGCCCCCATCATTGCTTGTACTATAGGGAACATCCGAATAGAACACGCTTTGCTTGATCTGGGAGCAAGCATGAACATTCTGCCTGGATATTTCTATGATTCTTTTGGGCTAGAGGAGATGAGATCGACTCCGATTACACTTCAGCTGGCAGATCGTTCTGTCAAGGTACCGAGAGGTGTCTTGGAGGACGTGCTAGTTAAGGTGGATGACTTTTATTTCCCAGTCGATTTCATCATTCTTGATATGGAAGGAGTGGATAGCCAGCACCAGACACCGATCATTTTGGGCAGACCATTCTTGGCGACTGCCAATGCATGTATCAACTGTAGAACCAGAGCCATGGATCTATCATTCGACAAAAGGAAGGTCAAGCTGAACATTTTCAATACCGCGATGGGTCCAGCGGGAGATATGGACTGCTTTCATGTAGACATTGCACAGGAGTTATTAGAGAAGTAGCCCGATTTGTACATTACTGAGGATTCATTAGAGTTGTGCCATATAGAGAAGAATAGTTGTACAGTTAGCGTAGATGTGTCTAGAGTGTCGTCAGAGATACCACCTTGGAGAGCTAGCATTGAACCTCTCCCACCACTCGCGGAGACCCCCGCCAAATCTTCGATCGAGTCTTCTCCAAAACTTGAGTTAAAACCCTTACCGAATTCACTCAAGTATGCATACCTCGAAAGCGATGAGACTCTGCCCGTGATCATCTCGTCACTGCTCACTGAGGAGCACAAACAGAGATTGATGACTATATTATGAGAGCACAAGGCAGCGATTGGCTGGGGAGTGGCTGATTTGAAGGGGATTAATCCTTCATTCTGTATGCATAGAATCCATTGCGATGAGGAAGTCAATCCAGTGAGGGATATGCAGAGAAGGTTAAATCCCAATATGAAGCAAGTGGTGAAGTGGTTGGATGCCGGGATTATTTACCCTATTTCTGATAGCCAGTGGGTCAGTCCGATTCAGGTTGTACCAAAGAAGTCAGGACTCACTGTTGTGGAGAACACGAAGGGGGAAAGAATTCCGTTGAGGACCACTACAGGATGGCGAGTCTGCATCGATTATAGGAAGCTGAACGTGGCAACTAGGAAAGATCATTTTTCGTTACCATTCATTGATCAGATCTTAGAGAGACTCGCGAGACAGAGCTACTATTGCTTTTTAGACGGATACTCATGATACAATCAGGTAGCTGTCCATCCTGACGACCAGGAGAAGATGACATTTACATGTCCTTATGGCACCTTCGCATTCAGACGTATGCCGTTCGGGCTCTGCAATGCCCCGACAACTTTTCAGAGGTGCATGATTGCTATCTTCTCGGATATGATAGATGATGTCATGGAGGTTTTCATGGACGATTTTTCTGTGTATGGATCTTCATTTGAGGATTGCCTCCAGAAACTTACTCGAGTTCTGAGTAGGTGTGGGAGACAAATCTTGTCCTGAGTTGGGAAAAGAGCCACTTTATGGTCCAGGAGGGGATTGTGCTTGGACACATTGTGTCCAAGAAAGGCATTGAGGTTGACAGAGCGAAGGTGAAATCCATTTCTCATTTGACTCCACCTACCACTGTGAGGCAGATTAGGTCATTTCTAGGGCATGCAGGATTTTATAGGCGGTTCATAAAGGATTTCAGCAAAATCTCTCGACCGCTTTGTACTTTATTGGAGAAAGACCAACCCTTTGTTTTTAGCGAGGATTGTGTGAAGGCCTTTGAGATTCTCAAAGAGGCCTTGATTACTGCGCCCATTCTGAGACCTCTGGATTGGACACTTCCATTTGAGATTATGTGCGATGCTTCTGACTATGCTATGGGGGCTATTTTAGGACAACGGATTGATAGGAAGCCCTATGTGATTTACTACGCAAGTAGAACTCTGTCGATGCTCAGATGAATTATACCACGACAGAAAAGGAGCTACTTGTTGTAGTATTTGCATTGGACAAGTTTAGGTCCTATTTGCTCAGTTCGAAGGTGGTGGTCTATTCTGATCATGCTGCATTGAAGTATCTGCTGAATAAGAAAGACACCAAACCGAGACTCATTCGTTGGGTTCTGCTACTACAGGAGTTTGATCTCGAGATTCGAGATAAGAAGGGTAGCGAGAATGTAGTAGCAGACCATCTTTCTAAACTGATTATGGAGACCACGCAGGATCAGAGGCCAATCAGTGATTCTTTCCCCGATGAGCAAATCATGTCAGTCAGGACATCACAGTTACCCTGGTTTGCGGATATTATGAACTATCTGGTATCGAGACAGATACCTGAGCATTGGAATAAGAATGAGTGTGAGAGATTCCTATCTCAGGTGAGGCACTATTATTGGGATGAACCAGAATTGTTCAGATATTGCGCAGACCAGATCATCAGAAGATGTGTTCCGGAGGAGGAGTACGAGTCCATTTTGAGTTTTTCCCATTCTTTAGCCTGTGGAGGGCATTTTAGCAGTAGGAAGACAGCTGCAAAGGTTTTGCAGTCTGGATTTTATTGGCCCACACTCCACAAAGATGCGCATGAGTTCTACAGGAGATGTATTAGATGTCAGCATATTTGGAACATGTCCAAGAGGGACATGATGCCCTTGCTCTCGATTTTGATAGTTGAGATTTTTGATGTTTGGGGCATAGATTTCATGGGACCATTTCCGCCATCATTCGGAAATTTATACATTTTAGTGGTGGTAGATTATGTGTCCAAGTGGGTCGAGGCTGTGGCAACCAAGACCAATGATCATAGAGTAGTGCTTAAGTTCATTAAGCACAACATTTTCAGTCATTTTGGTGTGCCACATGCGATGATTAGTGATGGTGGAAAGCATTTTAGGAATGTACAGATAGCTTCTCTTCTGAGAAGAAATTCTGTCAATCATAGATTTACCACTCCGTATCATCCGCAGACTAGTGGATAAGTAGAGGTTTCGAATAGGGAGATAAAGCGGATTCTAGAGAAGACAGTTCGCCCGGACCGCAAGGATTGGTCCCAAAGCTTAGATGATGCACTTTGGGCATATAGGACTGCATTTAAGACTCCAATTGGCATGTCCCCGTATCGCCTTGTATTCGGGAAAGCATGCCATCTTCCTGTCGAGCTGGAGCATAGAGCGTATTGGGTCATCAAGAAGTTGAAATTTGACCTCACCCAGGATGGCAAAGCGAGAGCACTGCAGCTCTCAGAATTAGAGGAACTCAGGAATGATGCATATGAGAATGCCAAGTTATACAAAGCTCGCACTAAAGCTTTTCATGATAAGCACATTATCATAAAAGTGTTTGAGCCAGAGCAGAAAGTTTGGCTATACAATTCTCGTTTGCATTTATTCCCAGGAAAATTGAGATCGAGATGGACAGGACCGTACATTGTGAAAGAAGTGTTTCCACATGGGGCAGTGACATTATTCGATCCTATGACCCAAGGTACATTCAAGGTTAATGGGCAAAGGCTGAAGCCCTACATTTTAGATTCCTTGCAAAATGGTGAGTGTGAGATAGTGCATCTCACGAAGGTATGAGGATTCGACCAGAGGGATGTATCATATGTATATTAGTTTTGTTGTCCATTCAAATATTTGCTTTTATTTCATTTCATTTCATATGTGCTGACATTTGTTTTTGGTTTATGCAGGATGAATCTAACATTTAGTGTATGAGAATGAGTTACCAGGTACAAAGCAGAGCTTTCAAAGAATTCATTGATCAGATGCAAAGTCAAGTCAATCGATTTCAGAAGCCCGACACAGATCAGGTTGTATCTATCCTTTTTCCAATATGCATTTTCTAGTCTTTTAGTGTGCATTTGCATTGCATTTTTATATATTTTGTATGCCACTAGGGACAGTGTCATTCAAGCATGGGGGGTGGTTTAGATGCACACTAAAATTTTTTTTATGTCTGGTAGCTAAAGTAGGCATTTGAGAACAAAGTTGTAGCATATATGATTGTCTTTGACATAATCTAACAGTTTGGGAATTTTTAAGCCCCATGTAATTTTTTTTTTCTCTGAACTGGTTCAAATAGAGTAGTTATTTATGAGAAAATTCAAAGAAAAGATAGTATTTGATTGTTAGAAAGTTTTGAATCACTTTAGTATAAGTATGCATAGTATATTTTGTGAGAAGAGATAAGCAATGGAAAGATGTTTTTGAAAAATGAGCTTTAAAGAGTAGAGCTACGTTTAGTTTTTGATGTCTTCGTGAATCCTAGTAGTGGAACTCAGACATGAGATGAAGTGTTTGAGTCTCTTGACGAAAAGGATAACGAAGGATTTCATCTTCTTGTCTAGTCGATATCTGTGGCCTTTGTAGTTCGAGCAAGTAGAATCTGAAGGGTGTTTTACACCTAGTGCCCTAAAGCCAGCTGGTTTGGGAGCCACCGGTTCGAAAGCTTGTTACATGAACTGCATAGAAAGCCTAAGAGATAGAGACATTGCACATGACGAGAGGAAGACTATACGTAAACTATTAGAATAGAAGGTCTAGTGATTCGAGCAAGTAAGTTCGAGGGATACTCGGTATCTAGTGCCCTAAGGTCGTCTGGCTTGGGAGTCACTGACCCAAAGCTCGCTACACGGGTCACAAAAACTGGATATTCGAAATAGTGCTCATGTGAGAAGAATGCTCAAGAGAGAAAATTGAAAAAGGGTAAAAAATTGAAAATCAGAAGAAAAAGAATGTGCTGAATGAGAAAAATTTCATTGCTTAGGAATATGTGTGCATTACTGTGCAGAAAATATACAAGTGAGGATAAATGAGTAATACATGAGAATACTTAACTTTCTGAGAAAAATCATAGATAGCTACAATTTTAGAAAAGTGAAGGAAAAAGATTTTTACTGTGGTGGCATGAGATTTTTGAATTTGTGTTGAGAATGTCCATTACATGAAATATTTGTTCCAACTGTTTTCTTAACTGCCTAATATATTTTTGAAAAGTCATTCCTGCATTTCATTGATGTTTGTGGGTAGCATCTCTGCAAACCCTCACGAGACCTTACTTGTCCACTGAGGTAACCCAGGGGTTTAAAGAGCTTGTTTCATAAGCTAAATGCAACTGTGATTCCTACGTAAGTGAATTAGTTTTTAGGCATTCATGTCTAGCATTTCTTGTTCTGTTGCATAGCATAGTTAGTGGTTTGTTAAGGGACTAACAAACATTCAAGCATGGGGGTATTTGATGATGCATGAAATGCACATCATGTTAACGAGTTATTCATGCATTTTGTAGTGAGTTTAAGGTTTAAAACCCATGTTTAGATGCATTTTGATAGTAAGGGGTTGTGGTTCGAATTTCAGAGAAATCGGAGTTAAAATAAGAAAGTTATGACTATTTTAGTGTTCAAGCATGGATTCCGAGGTAGATCGGATCCATATCCAACCCAATTAGGCTGTTTTGGACCTTGTATCAACCGTTAGAAAGCCCAAATCCAACCCACACGCATATCCATATCCATTTCAAAAAGATTTGCAGAAAACCCCTCAGAAAGTGGCGCATGGTAAAAATTTTTATTATAACATTGTTTTTGAAAATTACCAAAAGTATAAATATACTTTTTGGCTGAGCCCTAGACGTCTTTGGCATTGGAATTGACGCCCCCTACTGTGATTCTAACTCCATCCCACTTCCAACCCCTCATCCCACCTCAATTTCCATTATAGATCGGTTTTTGCTTGGGAATCAAGCATTATTCTATCTCCCTTTTCATTTCTATTCATTTCTTTACCCTCCTTGCTATGTTTAATCCTCATTTGCTGTGTTTTTGCAGGTGTAGCAGAGGTGGCAACCATTTATCTTGCGTGGAAGTGCGAAACACCCCACCAAGATGAGCCGACCCTACCTCCATCCGATTTTTTGAGCCCTCTGATCGCGAATCGACACCCATTCCATCTTCGGTGGATCTCCAACGTGTTGCAGCTGCAGAAACCCTGCTCATGGTTTTATACCAGCATTCTTGAACAGTCCGGAACGTCAAGCTAACACCATTGTCCGCTCTCTTCTTCCCCACAATCGTCGGATCACCCTGAAGGTAGGTCTTCTTCTCTCTTTTCTTCTAGTTAAAACCCGAAATCGTGTGTGCTTGTTTTCTTTTGTTATTTTCTGTGTGTTTGCTGTATTTTTATTATTTCAGCCCTAGTATAGAACTCGTGCACAGACCATCACGGTAGATCTACGTTTGATTTCATTTTTAAATTATTCGAGTCTTGTTTTTCCATCATTTTCACTCAAAACGTGAAAAACGGCTAGATCCCCATCTAACTGATTTTCATTTTATGTCCAGCGTGTTTTATTGTGTTGTTTTTACAGAAAAACGTGTTTAAAAAGTTCATTTTGATTTAGTTTGGTCGTTGGATTGATTGATTGTTGTTTCGATTAAAAAGAGAAAAAAATCGGCTAGAGTAATTCTAGTCGATCTTTGGGTTTTAGTAATTTTAGGTTTTACAAGTTTTTTCTGTGGTTCTACTGCGTGATCTGATTTGTGGTAGCTTTGTCCAGTGTGCTTCATTTCCGTTTTAGGTGAGGATTGATTCTCTACATGTCGTGTGAATGGTTTTGAAAGATTCGTTGAATGAAAGCTTGAAGTTAGGTGAATGCGTGTGATTTCAGTTTGTTAGGTGTGTGTCTGCCTGCGTTTTGTTAGTTTCATAGTTTCGTAAAAGTTGTGTTGGTCAATTTCATTAGTTTAGGATTATTCTAAATATCGTTTTGGTGTTTTAGTGTTTTGGGTGTTTTAATCATATTGAGAAAAATGCAAAATCGAGTTTTATTTTCCAAGTCTAGTTTTATTTCTTTGTTTTAGGTGCTGTCCAGCCGGCTATAGGATTCTCCATTTAGTTTCATTTTGTTACATTAGTCTAATTTGTGATTAATACTTAGTTAAGGTAGAGATTCATTTTGTGGTAAATTTAGTGTTATTTATTTTCAATATTTTGTGTTTAGGTTAGGCGTGTAGCTAGATTGCAATTAACATTTTTTTTAGATTGTCTTAATCTCCAGCATATTAGATAGTTTGTTTATAATTTCATTAGTGTACTTAGTTAATTTTAGTTAGGTGTTAATTTATTTTTATCATTCTCATGGTAGTTTTAGCTTGATTGTTATTTTGTGATTTTAGTATTGTAGGTAGTCTTCTTCCCCAAGGAGGGGCATCAGCCATTAGAGGTCCATTAGAGCTCTAGGCTGCTTTTGGTAAGAGTCTAGTGCATTTAGCAAGTCATTAGTGTGTCTAGGTGTGATCATCGCAAAATTTTTCCTCTCTTGTGGTTTCTCTCTCTTCCTTCTCTTTTCCTTTTCCAACCTCTATTTTCCTCCTTTTTGAAGGGAGAAGAATAAAAGAGAGAAAAGAAGAGAGAAGAGAAAAGAAAAGAAAATGAGAGAAGAGGAACTGTTTTGCGGGTCTCACTTGACCTTAATTTTAAAAATATTTGAAATAACTCGCCTCCGTTTTGAAGTATTTGCGGGAAAACTGGGAGACGGGATCCGCTCGTCGGTACGAGGTTCAACCATTCCTGGCGCCTTTACCAGGGGTAATCGAACCAAGGGTCAAATTTTATGCCTTTTGCTTTGCTAAGAAATTATCTAAGAATTTATTCTAAGTCTAAATGCACAAAAAATTACACTTGTGTAATGCAAGGATGTATGCTTTCTTTTGAAAATAGTTTTGAAATTTTCCCAAGTGTTTTTGAGATGAATCTGATGATAGAGTGAAGAAATGGTTTAGAACTTAAGATTAAGGTTCTAAGTTTTTAGAATAATCAAAATTTTGAGAATAAATCTTGACTTTGAAAGGAAGGATTTTTGAAATTGAGATAAGAGGAGAAGAAAGGAAACTTCAAAGTCATAAATGGACTTTGAATTTAGAAGTTTGAACTTGGATGAATATTTGGAATGGAATTGAATTCTAACTTTGAAGTTTTGAAATCAAAATAAAATGTGGGAAATCTAAATAGAATTGATTTGAAAGTTGAAATTTAAGATGGAATATGAATCCAAAGTCTGGATTCTAAATAGAGTTGAATTTCAGGAGAAGATTGAATTCTGGATTTAGAATCCTAAATGGGAATTGAATTTGAAATTTGAGATGAAATGGAATTGGTTTTAAGAATTGGAATTGAAAGTAGAAGTTGATTTGAAATCTGGAATTCAGAATGGAATTTGAGTTCAAAGTATGAATTCTAATTTAGAGTTGAGATTTAAAATCGAATTCTGGATTTAGAATTCGAAGTGGGAATTGAATCTGAATTCTGGGATCCAAGATGAAATTGGATTCTGATTTTTTAAATGGAATTGGATCTAAGATCTGAGATCCAAAGGGGAATTGGGTTCTGGATCCTAGAATGAAATTGGATCTGAAGTCTGAGATCCGAAGTAGAATTGGGTTCTGGATCCTAGAATGGATTTGGATCTGAAGTCTGAGATCCGAAGTAGAATTGGGTTCTAGATCCTAGAATGGATTTGGATCTGAAGTCTGAGATCCAAAGTAAAGTTGGATTCTGGATCCTAAATGGAATTTGGATCTGCAATTTGAGATCCGATGTGAAGTTGGATTCTGGATCCTAAATGAAATTTGGATCTGTAAACTGAGATCCAAAGTGGAATGGAGATCTGGATCCCAGAATGGATTTGGATCTGAAGTCTGAGATCCAAAGTAAAAATTGGGTTCTGGATCCTAAAATGGATTTGGATTTGAGACCCAAAGTAGAGATTGTACTTGGAAATATGGATCCAAGTTGGGATAAGAATCTAACTTTGGATTTTTGGAAATTTCAAAATTGATTTTGAGAATGATTTTCAAAGTCAAATTGGACATTGAACTTGAAAAAAAATGAATCAAGTTGAATTTTAAACTTTGAATTTGATATCAAAGTTTTGGGAATGAAATAGAATTGAAATAGAAATTTGAAGAAGAGATATTCACAATCACTTGGAGTTTTGAAAAAGAAATTTTGAAAATATGATGCAATCCTATCTTAAATGATGAATGAATTTGAATAAGTTTGAAATTAGATTTGAAAATCATATTTCATTCTTCAAATGAATTTAAATAAGATTAATGATATAATACACTCCTGACTATGGTCATTGAATGTATTATATAATAGTCATATCTAAATTCAAATGAAGAATAAAATACTTTTTTGGTGCTTTTATAGAATCTAAAATGAAATTAATTCTCAATATACCCTGACTATGGCCATTGGTATATATATTGAATTAATTTTAGATTAAATTCTCATAAAAGAGGAAAATATTTAAAGAAAATATGATGATTTTGAAAAAGGATCTAGTGTGGACCCAGTGTTATTTTATAAAAGATAAAAATCCTAAGTCTTGTTTACATCCCGACTATGGCCGTTGATGTAAATCATCAACTTAGGATTAATTTACCTCTTATGAAATGGTGCACGTGCCATTCGTGTTGCCATTTGTGAGAATTTGAGAAATAAAGGAAAAAATTGCATGAAGAACAAGCAATTCATGAAATGCTCATTCATTCTATCTAAAACAAGAAATATAAATTCTCATTAAGGCCTAACTATTACAATACATAAAATTGAAATTACAACTTCCACATATTTCCTGCAAAACAACTGAGTTAGTACTTGACAAAGATGATGAAAAAGCACAAATGTTAATCATGTTTATGGAAGATACTTAGAAGTGAGAATGAGGTTACAATGCACATGATCCTACTATTCAGAAATAATACAAGGTTACATTGCCAATCAAGACCCAAAACATGTAATTATGATGTCCCCTGCATGTGTTATGACATATCGAATTTTGGAAAATGAGATAACAAGAAATGAGCTATAATGATATTTAAGGTGAATGGTAACCATCTAAGCTGGAAGCCTAGAGGTCATGAGGTAATGTAGGGGGTAATGGTGCAGTGAGTAGCCGACTGGGAGATGTTAGTACTGAAGTGGAAGGTGTGTGATGTGAATAAAGTGGAGTAGGTGGTATGACTGCATGTGTTGCAGTAGGTAAGTGCAGGGAAATCAGGGCACTTTGAGTTTTATATGGGATCATGGAAATTGAAATGTATTTACTGTCCTGCAAATGCATAGGTGTGGTGCTAGTGTATGTACGATAGAAATAATGGAGGAATGAAGATGACAGGCTATGCTGAACAGTGTATATGTGCAGGGTGTATGTGAGTGTTGAGGTGCAAGACAGTGGATGCAACTTACAACAGGTAAGTGCAGGGGATGTATCAGTGATATAGTAGTGGCGTAGAAAGTTACAACAATAGTGAAGGAGGTAGGTGCTGGGGGTGAAAGGGCAGGTGACTACTAAAAAAATGGAAATCGTGCTGGGCAAATGATATTGCCAGCACAGTTGAATGTTTGAGTGTATTGGGCAGCAATCACCACAGGTGATATGCTGTAGACCTAAGGTATGAAGATGTTAGATGAATAGGATAAGTGAAGAGCAGCAAGGGATGAACAATGTGACTCGCAGGAAATGCACACAGGTGTGGCTGAAGGTAACAACACAGGGTGTGTTGAGAATGAGTTATGTGCTACTATGGATGAAGGTGCTGACTGTCAGACACGTAAGTGTAGATTGTGGCTAAGTGAAAATGGTGACATGAGCTACAAGCACATGGGGGTGCACCAGCTATCGTGAGGGTATTATCAGTAGGGGAAACGAATGGTAGCAATTGCTTTTAGCACTGTTTGCTGGATGGGGAAAATAAATGGTGTATGTTATATCAGTTCCATAGTTGATACAGCTCCTCCCCCAAAGAATGAAATTGATGAAGCCTGTTGTAAAGGGTGATCTGAAGATATCTTGAAATCCCTAGCCTATTGCACAGTAACTTGTGAGCATTCCAGAGGTCATGTAATACTTTATTTTGTTGACCTGTTTATCTCAAAATTCTCATATACAATCTATCAGAGCCTATAATGAATTTCCTACCAAGAATGGCTCGCTGGAACCAAAGTTATATTTACTGGTAATGGTATAGATATTCAGCAGGCCCTCAATTGCATTTGCTGGACAAAACATCATTTAGACAATAGATATATATCGAAATACTTGAAAGAATGAAGACAAATGTCTGCAGAAAAGGATCTCAGATATCCTTCAGTTCATCATCTAACACAGCTCAGATATTACCTCTAAGGCCCACGAAGAAGGATACTATCAACCAGAACAAATTAACAAAATGTATGAGTTTCTCATGAAAGGAGACACTGATATCCTGTGCAGTAGACATAATGGATCCACCTCTGTTTAACTACAGGGGCTTGACTTCTCAGAACACTTGAGGGGTTACAACCTGACTGATGGAGGTTCAATCAGCCAGATCATGGTTGTCGCAGCCACGAACTTTCTTCTAAAATGGGTGAATAGCAGATAGCAAATGAAGCACACACATATCCAATTTAGATTCCTATGTAGGATAGATGCTGATATTACAAAAAAAAAAATCAATACGATCTTTATATCTTCAACAGGGGATTAACAATGTTATAAAATGCCGTGTACTGGAGTGATTACGGTAATCATAAGAGCACTATATGAGTTTATGCGAGTCATACAGGAGATGAAAATAAAACGTAAAAGAGAATTCCTGTGTTGAGCAGGAAATTTCAAAGGTTCTATTGAATGGATACATTGTTTCGTCCACTAAATGGCTTGAATCACGACTGAAACTGAAACTCCAATAGCTCCAACGATCTCCCCAAACTATAGCTTGCAAATTCATAAGATCAGGTCACGAATATTCATTTGAATCCAGACAATACAGAGGCTCCTTATCAATTTCCAGGATAAATGCTTTTAAACATTGGTTAAATGGCTGGATCTGATGGGTCATATTCAGATCGGACTAGTGTGAGTTTGATTAGTATGTAACTGAACATTGGCAGAAATGATCGATTCGCAGGTCACCTCATTTGATGAATGCATATATTGACTTAATATCTATAATACGACATGCTTAATATAACAAAGATTCGAATATGAAAAGAAAAGATATGAGAAATTGACAATGCAAAATAAGAAACCTAGTGTGAATGGAGATGAAAGCAGAAGAATAAGTTCTCAAATCATATGAAAATTAATGAGATAAAAAGGGAAAGAAAATGTCGAAACTTATATGTTTCTGTCGATCTAGCATATGTGTGAATCGATTTTGCTACAAGCAGATCGACTCTACACTGATGCTCTAATGGAAAAGGAAAAAAAATGGAGAAAACTGGGAAAAAAAAATTCAGAGAAACAAAGAAGGGGAACGACACTTACCGTGATCTTATAATATGGGATTGGTCCTTCAGTGATGCCGAGGAAGGCGGATTGCGAGAAGAGAGATGCCCAGAGGAGGAGACCGATCCTCGATGATGATGGATTGTGAATCAATGCCCGTAACTCGAAAATTTGCTGGAGCTTCAGACTAGTGGACTCCTTTCACCGAAGAAATGAGAAGAAGGGCAAAGGGGAAATGAATAGGATTAATGGAGCTTCGGGAATTATTGTGTGAGGCTGAGTTGTTGTATGGGATGTTCAGAAAGAAAATGGGTCTATAAACGTAGGTGATCGACACCAGGGAAGGAAAAAAGTAGATTTAATGGGTTTTTGCAGGGAAGAACATCGAGGATTGGGATGGAGAGATGCTGATTACCGATGAAATTGATGGATTGCCAAAAAAAATTGATGCCCCTCAAAGAAGACCGAGGTCTCTTTTTAAGGAGGGCGTGGAAGGCTCCAGAGGGGGAGATGGTTGAAGATTGAGGGAGGAGGGTGTGAACACCCCAAATTTTTCAAAATATTGTAAAATATTCCCCTTCAGCCTTTTGCCCCCGTTTTTCTGGGTAATTGAGTTAGTTTTAAATCTAAATTCTATTTTATTTCTCAAATTGGGTTGAAATTAAATTCATTTTACATATCTGACTCAATTTCGGATCCGGATCTAGATAAAATTTTCCAAATCTGAGCTTCACTATCCAATTTTTTTCTCAAAATTACCAAAATAAATTTTGAAAGGCTCAAATAGTTCATCCGGTATCCGTTTGGATCCATCAAGTTATATTTCTCAATTCGAGGCTTAAAACTCGAATTTTTCTCAAAACATGGGTCCAAACCCATTTTCTGAAGAAATCAGACCCAAACTTTCAAAAACTCCTCTTTTTGTAAATTTTTATCAAAAAATGCAAAAAAATTAGTTTCATCTCTCATAGTGCTTAGGTTTAGAATCTTATTCCCAAAAAAAAAAATCAGAAAATGAAGAAAAGAACAAAAAAATATATATATATATATAGAAATATATATATATATATATATATATATATATATATATATATATATATATATATATATATATATAAGTTTTTTTTTAAAATACCCTTTTCTAAAAACCCCTTTTGAATCTTATGAAAAACACTCTTTTGGCAAAATTTTGTTAAAGACCCTCTTTGTAAAATCTTGGAAATCTGTGATCATCGCAAAATTTTTCCTCTCGTAATATTCTCTCTCTTCCTCTTCCTTTCCTACCTCTATGTCCTCCTTTTAAAGGGAGAAAATAGAAGACAAAAAGAGAAAAGAGAAGAGAGAAGAAGAGAAAAGAAGAAGATGAATTCTTTTGCGGGTCTCACTTGACCTTAATTTTGAAAATATTTTGAAATAACTCGCCTCCGTTTTGAAATATTTGTGGGAAAACTGGGAGACGGGATTCGCTCGTCGGTACGAGGTTCGACCGTTCCTGGCGCCTTTACCAGGGGTAATCGAACCAAGGGTCGAATTTTATGCCTTTTGCTTTGCGAAGAATTTATCTAAGTTTTTTATCCTAAGTCTAAATGCACAATGAATCATGCTTGTGTAAATGCAAAGATGTATGCTCTTTTTGAAAATATTTTGAAGAATTTCCAAGTGAATCTGATAAAGTGAAGAAATGATTCTTAACTGAGAACTTAAGATTAAAGTTCTAAGTTTTTAGAATAATCAAGAGCTTGGGAAAATAAATCTGGCATTTGGAAATTGATTTTGAAGTTTTGAGAAAAAAATAGAAGAAAAGAAATTTCAGAGTCGTAAATGGACTTTGAATCAGAATATAGATGATATGGAATTGAATTCTTACTTTGAAGTTTTTTAAATCATAATGGAATGTGGGAAATCTAAATAGAATTGAGAAATAGGATTGACTAAAAAGTTGGAATTCAAGATGGAATTTGAATCCAAAGTCTGGATTCTAAATAGAGTCCGAAGTTGAATTTTGGATTTAGGATTTGAAATAGAAATTTGATTTGAAATCTGGAAATGGAATTGGTTCTAATGAATTGGAATCAAGATGGAATTCGGATTTGGAATTTTGAATGGAATTGGATTCAAGATTTGGAATCCAAGATGGTATTTGGATCTGAAATCTGAGACCTGAGATAGGGTTGGACTCTGGATCCTAAGATGGATTTGGAGTCTGAGATAGGATTGGGTTCTGAATCCTAGAATAGAATTTTAGATCTGAATCTGAGATCCAAGGTAGAATGAAGATCTGGATCCTAAAATGGAATTTGAATCTGTAATTGGAGATCCAAAATGGAAATGAATTCTGGATCCTAAAGATGGTTTTTGGATCTGAATCTGAGATCCGAAAAATAGAAATGAGTTCTAGATCCTAAGATAGGTTTGTGGATCTGAATCTGAGATCCGAAATGGAAATGAATTCTGGATCCTAAGGATGTTTTTTTGGATCTGAATCTGAGATCCGAAAATGGAAATGAGTTCTGGATCCTAAGATAGGTTTGTGGATCTGAATCTGAGATCCGAAATGGAAATGAATTCTGGATCCTAAGATAGGTTTGGATCTGAAGTCTGAGATCCAATGTAGGATTGGGTTCTGGATCCTAGAATGGAATTTTGGATCTGAATTTGAGATCCAAAGGTAGAATGAGGATCTGGATCCTAAATGGATTTTAGATCTGTAATTGGAGATCTAGAATGGAATGAGGATCTGGATCCTAAATGGAGTTTGGATCTGTGATTGGAGATCCGAAGTGGAATGGAGTTTATACTTGGAAATTTGGATCCAAGTTGAGACTAGGATTGGACTTTGGATTTGGGTTTTGAGAAGTCCAAATAGGACCTTTAAAGATGGATCTGGGTTTTAGAAACCCAAATCTAAACTTGAGATTCAAATCCAAACATTGATTTGAAGATAAGGGGATGAATTTGATTTTGAAATCAGAAGATATCTTCAAAGTTAAATTGAACTTTGATTTTGAATTTTTGATTTGAGTTTGAAAGTTTGAATATAAGAGTGATTTTGGAATTTCAAAGTCAAATTGAACTTTGAAATTGAATTCTTGAATCTTGAAGTGAGATAGAATTGGATTTGAATAAGATCTGATGAAGAAAGAGAAACACTTGGGATTTTTGAAAAGAAGTTTTGAAAATATGATGCAATTCTGCCCTATATGATGAATGAATTTGAATAAGTTTGAAATTTGAAATTTGAAAAGTTATTTCATTCTTTAAATGAATTAAAATAAGATTGAAAATATAATACATCCTTGACTATGGTCATTGAATGTATTATATTATAATCTATATTTAAATTCAAAAGAAGAATAAAATACATTTTTTTGTGCTTTTATAGAATTTAAAATGAAATTAACCCTCAATATACCCTGACTATGGCCATTGGTATATATTTTGAGTTAATCCTAAGTTAAATTCTGATAAAAGAAAGAAAATATTTTAAGAAAATATGATGAATTTTGAAGGTGGATCCAGTGTTATTTTGTAAAAGATAAAAATTCTAAGTTTTGTTTACACCCCGACTATGGTCGTTGATGTAAATCGTCAACTTAGAATTAACTTACCTCTTACGAAATGGTGCGCGTGCCATTTGTGTCTCACCATTGTGGGAATTTTGAGAAATAAAGGAAAATGCATGAGAACAAACAATTCATGATATTTTGCAATGCTCATTCATTCTACCTAAAGCAGGAAATGGAAATTTCTCATTTATACCTAGCTATTACAATTGAATTGAAATCATACTCCTGAGCTAAGAAGGGAAAAGCAATCTCTATCTAATTCCTGCAAAACAAATGTTAGCACAAGATGAATGAAAAATAGTATGCCGAATGTACATGAGAATGCTTATATACATGGAGGAATCTAAAGGCATAATTCAGACCTAATGAGAAATGTACATGTATTAATATGACAAGAAGGGAAGGTACGTGTAGGATGTGGACGTAGAAAATACTGTAAATGCAATGAAGAGTTGTGAGGGAATAGTTATGTGATGGCTATTGGTGTGAAGGTGGATGCTACATGCAGGAGGTCTAGGTCTTAAATCAGGATTGAAAGCATCCTTGGGTCGGGCTACTCAGATCGACCTAGCAGGGGAGAGATGGCTTCAGATTGTAAAGACTGTGCAAGGCTCAGTCCCCATGTCCTACTGCCACTATGGTCAAGTTTCAGCAGGAACAGAGGTTGCTTGAATTCCAACTCCACATCTTTCCTTGAGATAATTCATATAGGAACTATGAATTGATAAATATGAAACTGTCAACAGTCACATCATGCACCATGTCAGTAATATAACGAATCCTATCAGTATAGAGGACTAAAATCACCCTATTCTTAAGGCCAAGAAGTCAACTGAAATTAAGGATCAAATGGATATTCCCTAGCTTTGTATGGTTGAGCAAGATATAACAAAATTGATTTGATCAGCAACTCTTCCCTTCATAGCTACACACTTTAGTCCTTCCAGCTACTGAATATTTTCTAAAATACAGAAATCACCTAAGCCATGGGGGTCATGGAAATAACTGAGGAACATAGGGATACAGAATCGACCTCGTGAATGGATCGAGCTTGGCGAAATGAGAACATGATCAAAACAAACAAGATATAATGAGCGAAATAGTAGAAAATGTATATATATCTAGCTAAACTACAGTAATTTATGCATAAGAATGGTCACTGTTACAGAGGCAAGAATGGTGTCAATTGATGATGCCTATAGTATTAATAATGATCTTATTCGACGAAAGTCCAAAATAATGAAACTATGGAAATATGACACATGGAGATGCAAGAATGAAGAAATACAACACAATGCAGGGGAAGTGAGTGGTGATAATAAAGGGGATGACAGGTGAATGCAAATACTGAATAAAAAGTGTTGAAAAGACATGGCTAATATATATATGCGTGCAACCAATGTGCAGTGGAAGATGTGTATATATATAGATAGAGATACCAATGTGCGAGCTGCAGTGCGTATTGAATCAAAATCTAAGCAAAACACACCTTACGATGAATTAGAGCTTGGTCCCCAGCTAATACCTCAATGTGTTTCACAGAAAGACCAGGAATCTGATTTCCCTGCTAAACCTCCGGATGCTTCAGCGACTGGATGCTTATATCCTTTTGATATAGCTGCTGGGGGGGGCTTTGGCAGCGTCTGTTGTAGTTGATATGAGTGCTTGGGCAAGCGCCAATGATGACGGACCTGCAACATGGATAATAACAGAGGATAAACATAGACAGATATGAGAATTAAAATGTATAAGGGATGCACAGGGGGTAATAGCAGAAAAGAAAAAATGGATGTCGAATGGCTTTAGATCTGCTGTGATAGGTGGTGCACGTTGAACCTTCCCTTTAATCGAATCAATCAAGACTCCATTGAGTTGTCATTGTTGAAAATGTTGCGGGAGAGAGGCTAACTTGCACCTGGCCATAACCCTGAATACTTGTTTTGCTTTGACAGTGGCAGCTTGATTCCATATCGAATTGATCACTTACAGCAAACCAACTCGATGTCAATTTTATCTTTGGACACAACCAGCGTTATGACAGGTGATATATGGAGCCTCTGGAGCACAAAGTTATCCCAGGATGAGATCCTTTTAAGCTTTCATGCAATTGACAAACCCAGATAATTGTTTATCAAGGTATAAACACTTCTGAACTCCAGCCCATCTAAAAATCTCCTGATGCACCCCATCAACCTCCTTCTGCAATTACTGTCTGGCCGTATTTCAAAATCGTCATGAAACACTTATTCATCTTCTTTTTTTTTTTATGGCCACAGATTCTAATCGATTGGAGCTTGGATTTTGTTAGTTCACAAGAAACAAAGTTGGAACAGCTACAACATGGGGGTTCCCCATATTAGCCAGCTCAAGTGAATAGAGCATTTCATATGAAAGTCACAAAGAACTCAGGATTTTGAGGAATTTAGCAAAGAATAGCATGACGACATATGATGATACAAGAGAGTTACACTCACAAATGCATGAAGATAACAATTGTAGAACTAAGACAAATGTACGGGAGCACAATGAAAAAAACAAGGAAATCTAAAAAATGTTGGGCTCCATGGCCATTCAAATGCTGATCGTTTCAAAGCAATTCAGATCAGACAACCTTCTTTTTTTTTTTAGGGCCAATCAAGTAGAGGATTTACAACAGGGAAAGGAAATCTGCTATTAGGGAAGGTCGGATTTGCTTTTTGTGGCAGATCAACCCCCTATTTTTAGATCTAACATCCTCAATTTACATGGTAGATCAGACAGAAGCATCCCAATGGAACTGCATTCTCGTGACAGTAATCTCAGGACAGATTCAACTTTTAGAAAGGGAAGTCCAGCATAACAAAGAGTCTCACGGTGAACTGATGATCCACCGTGGGTCTCCATTTCAGAGAATGCAAATGGGACCTAGCCTATGTGATGACAATATATGACATGAAAGTTAGACAGGGGGAAAGGTTAAAAGAGAAGACTCATGCATGAGAGAAACGGAACCAGAGTTTTATTGCCAAAAAAAAAAAATAATAATAATAAGATCAGTCGCAAATCAGGCTCAGAGCCATTAGTTCAGCAAACCCAGGTCACTAGCTACTGCCGTAGACTGCTGGTTTGGGGTTTTACAGTGCGCCCGGGGGCAATCTCTTGACGAAAATCAGTGAATCAGAAAGGGGGGTCAAACACCGTGAACGTTCAATGTAATCAAATACAGTAAAAAAAATGGAATGTTATCAATGGAACGATTGGAATATAATGGAAGATGCAAAGTGGAAGGGAATGTCGTGAATGAATTCCAAAACGCATTCACATGACATTACTGATTATAAAATAAAGATTTCAGTATAAATTAAGAATATGAACTCACTATGATAATTAAGATCAGCAGACCATAAAAAGGGAAATCTGAAATAGGTAATCAAAATAAAACAAGAACTCATCATGAATGAGGAATCTAAGAGCATGAATGGGAAAGTCAGATAATGGAAAAGAAAATAAGAAGATCGAGTATAAACAGATATTCGATCAGAAAGAAAAAAAAAATTTCCATAAACACAAAAGAAATGTAGGGATGAATATTCCGTTACTATTGCACAGAGAAGGGATGGGTATTGTTATGAGCAACCCCAATCCCTCAAAAGGTGCGTTAATGAGTCAGCAAATCGAGAAAGCTCAGAGGTAATCAAAAAAAAAAAATATAGGGAAGAAGGAGAGATTCTTACCAGATTTTTCGCTTTAAATCGAAAGAGGAGAAGTGCGTTTGGATATTCTTGTTACCGGAAATCTTCCTCCTCCGCTGCAGGAAATGCCGAAATGGGCTGTTGAGGAAGGGTCTAAGGCGACGGCTGAGAGAGGCAATGTTGGGTGATGGATATTTCCTTCAGAGAAAATGTCGATCAGAAGAAAAACTGGATGAAGTTCATGGATTGTAAGAGATGAAGTCGATGGATCACAATGGATTTTGTAGAGAAAGTTTAATGACGAAGATGCTGATCATGGATGCCTAAAGACAGGAGTTCGCCTCTTCTTAAAGGGGGAATGGAAAATTCGAGAATGGAGGTCGTTTCAGATTGAAGGTTGAGGAGAGAGGAGGTTGTTGGAAGATCAACGGTGGAGAGGGAAGGAAAGAGACGCGGGAAGGGGTTCGTTGGAAATTTTTCCTATTTCAAAAAGGTGGTTCCCCCTTTTTAAGAAATTTTTGAAAACATGTTTAAGAAATGAGGTTTTTGGTAAAAACAGCTTCAAAAGCTTGAAAATCATCCGTTTTCTTTGTAGCTTTTCTCAATTTTTGGTTTTTATGTTATTTTTCTATATTTTTTTTTTGTATTTTTGGAATAAAATCCTAAAGCTTTACGAGAAATCAAATATTTAAAACTAATTTTTTTGTGTTTTTGTAAAATTTTTACAAAAGGGAATTTTTCAGAGAATTTAAGAGCTATTTTGAGAAAATTTCTTCAGAAATGGGTTTTGATCCAGATTTTTGGAGGAAATATGGATTTAAAGTACTGGATTCAGATCCGGAATTAATTTTGAATATAGCTTTATGGAATTCAGAAAATCTGAAGAAATGACTTGATTTTTTCAGAAAACGAGGTTTAGGGGCAAAAATGGTCATTTTCAAAACTTTGAAAAATTTGGGGTGTTCACAGATGCCCCTCTTTGCTACTAAGCCGGTTGAGAGCCGAGCTTAGTGGCAAAGACAACACTCCAAATTTTAAAAATGCCCCAGTCAGTAGATCTGAACTGGGTGTGGAAGAATTATTTTGGAAACATGGCTTCTCAGGCTTGAAACCTTATCTTGAATGGTTTTGGGGAAAAGAAATCCTCGAAGATGATGTAATCAAATAATAGAAATGAGGAAATCGTGATGGGACTTTTTGGGTGAAAATATCGAAATGGTGGGAAATGAGAATTTTGATCAGGTCTCATGGACGAGACAAGATACTCTTTTGGAATGATTCAGGTTTAGCCCTTAGCCTGGATGGGACGAAGATATATCAAAAAGTGTTTTGAATGAGGAAAGGAGTACATGAGAACCTTGATGGGACATTTTGAAAAAAAATGCCTCGTGAAATGAAGCTCAAGTAGGAATCCTATCTTGGATGGATATACAAAGCATGGATTCCTTGATGGGAAGAGCCATGGTGGGACTGGAAGAAAACATCTCGTAAAAAAAATGAGGAATCTCATTGGAATGTGACTCAGGTTTAACCCAAACCTGCAAGGAAGATACCTCGCGAAGCGAGGTTCCGGGTTAACTCTTAATCTGGATAGGAAATCTACCATATGGGTTTCTCAGAAATGGAGAAAGCACGATGGGACCTTCGGAATTTGGACGAACAAATCCGAGAGGGGTTTTTGCGAAGGGAGGAAATATAGAGTTCTTAAAGCTTGGAAAAAGGAATGATTTTGGGTGTCTCATTTGCTGAGACTGAAATAGCTTTTTGAAATCAAATGGCCTCTCGCAGAAAATTTTAGGTTTTAACCCTTAACCTGAGTGGGAAAACCATACGGAATCCTTGGCTGAAGAAACCGCGATGGGACAGGAAGTGATACTTCAACTGGATGAGGCAACTCTTCTGGAAGATATAAACAATGCTAGGTTGCATCAGAATGGATATTGAATGTTTATTTTATTCTTGGAATAGCTAGAAAATTTTGCCAATAAGATAAAATTATAGTAGATTCAAATGCTTGGAAATGTGCTTTGTATGTGCAAAGATTTTTCTCTTTTACCTAGAGTATTTCCTCCATCGGGGTTAACTCCTCAGTTCTAAGAGTCAAATTCAAAATTTTAGCACTAATGACTTTCTTCAAGGAAGTTATTCATTTCCCTGATATGAGAAGTAGAAGAAATATTCTTAATTTCATGAAGGCAGAAAATGAAGAGATATTGATAAAAGAATTTTGCATGAGAAAAGATGACTTCTGGCAACTTCGGCAGTTTGATATCTGGGTGTTTTCCCACGATGATCTTTTTGCACTCTTTTGAGTCATTGGGCTTTCTCGGTTTTTCACATCATCCTTCATTTGGATGTCCTGACTTTTCTCTCTTTTTCAGGGAAGGGTACGTCACAAGCTCCTTCATCTTGGAGATGCTCCGATCCTTCTTTCTCTCAGGGATTATATATGATATTGGCTCAAAAGGTCTTTTAGATGATAGCTGGAATCAAATATCTTTTAGGGTTTGTTGGTAGGTTCATCGCATCTGCCTTCATCTCGATAGTGGTCCGAACTTTCCCTAGAAGGATCCGTCACAAACTCCGTCATCTTGGAGATGTTTCAAATCTTCTTTGGCCCCGGGGATCTACTCGCTTAATTCGCCTTCATCTTGACGACAAACGAGAGATCTCTTTCGCGGATACTTGACTGAAGCTTTAAATGAATAAATGAGAAGATATGGATGGAATGTATTCTTTTTATGGCTTCAGATATTTTCACTTCCTGATTGCCAGAAAGTCATTTAAAACACGCGCCATAGCCAAGATCAATATCAATTCGCTTTTGGCTTTTCAACATCATTGAAGATTTCTTTTATTGATCATATCGAGGATATTTCTTACCTCCTTTTGGTTGATCAACAGGAAAAGATTTGAATTTTACCTCTTTTTCGCAAAAGTTTCACCTTTAGGAAGGAAATACAGGAAGTAATCTGAGAAAATTCTTTTTGTGTAGTAAGAATATTTAGAATCAACAAATGTTTTTAGCAAATTGGCAAAATTTTCATGAATTCTTTGTGAAATAATCACTCAATATAGATTTTGATGAGAACTTGAGTTGCAATCTTCGATTCCGGAAATACATGACCAGCAAAAAGCTGGGACTTTTGAAATACATGACCAGCGAAAGCTGGAACCTTTGAAATACGTCACCAGCGGAAGCTGGAACCTTTTCGAGATACATGACCAGCGAAAGCTGGGACTTTTTGGAATACATGACAAATAGACGTTGAGATATTTTTGAAATACCTGTCCAGCGAAAGCTGGAACCCTTGAAATACGTGACCAGCGAGGAGCTGGAACCTTTTGAAATACTTGACCAGTAAAACTGGAACATTTAAAATACATGACCAGTAATAATGCTGAAACATTTTGGAAATACGTGACCAACGAGTGTTGGATCTTTTGGAAAATACACGAATGGTTATGAAAAACTGGGTTTTAATAAAAAGGTTGAGAATGGTAGAAATTGGGAGATTTTAACCCGAGGGTTGAGAAAATGGCGAATTTTTGTACCCAGAGGTTGGAGAATTGATAATCTTGAGAGATTTGAAGATTAGGAAATGACATATTTGAGAGATTGAAACCCGAAGGTTTGGAAAGAAGAGAATGGAGGAATCGCACCCTGAAGATTTGATTTATGGAAAATAGGTTGATTTGGGAGCTCGAAAATTGTGAGCTGGGACTTTTTGAAATATATGACCAGCGAGAGCTGGGTCTTTTGAAAATACATGACCAAAAGCTGAGTTCTTTTTTGGGAATACATGACCAGCAAAGCTGGAATGTTTGAAATGCGTGACCAACGAAAAGCTGGAACGTTTGAAATACTTGACCAGCGAAAACTGGAACGTTTGAAATACATGACCAACGGGTGTTGGATCTTTGTTTGGAAATACCTGACCAACAAAGGCTGTAACGTTTGAAATACATGACCAGCGGAATGCTGGAACGTTTGAAATACATGTCCAACGGGTGTTGGATCTTTTGAAATACCTGACCAGCAAAAGCTGGGACGTTTGAAATACCTGACCAGCGAGAAGCCGGAACGTTTGAAATACATGACCAACGAGTGTTGGATCTTTTGGAAATACCTGACCAGCAAAAGCTGAAACGTTTGAAATACCTGACCAGCAAGAAGCTGGAACGTTTGAGATACATGCCCAACGAGTTTTTATTTTTTTGAAATACATGACCAGCAAAAGCTGGGACGTTTGAAATACCTGACCAGCGAGAAGCTGGAACTTTTGAAATACATAACCAACGAGTGTTGGGTCTGACCAGCAAAAAGTTGGAACGTTTGAAATACCTGACCAGCAAGAAGCTGGAACGTTTGAAATACATGCCCAATGAGTGTTGGATCTTTTGAAATACATGACCAGCAAAAGCTGGGAAGTTTGAAATACCTGACCAGCGAGAAGCTGAAACGTTTGAAATATATGACCAACGAGTGTTGGATCTTTTCGAAAATACCTGACCAGCAAAAGCTGGAACGTTTGAAATACCTGACCAGCAAGAAGCTGGAACGTTTGAAATACATGCCCAACGAGTGTTGAATCTTTTGAAATACCTGACCAGCAAAAGCTGGGACGTTTGAAATACCTGACCAGCTGTTATCATCGCAAAATTTTAACTTTTGTAAATCAAACTGACCTTTGAAAAAGTTTTTGAAAATAACTCGCCTCCGTTTTTTAAAATGCGGGAAAATTCCGAAGAATGGGACTCGCCTGTCGGTACGAGGTTCAACCGTTCCTGCCACCTTTAACAGGGGTAATTGAACCAAGGATCAATCTTATGCTCTACTCTATTCAACTTGTCTAAATCATATTCTAATTTCTAAATGCACATAGAATCAGGCATGTGCTATGAATTTTCAGAAAATGCACATTTGAAAACATGATGTTTGCTTTGAATGATTGAAATATTCAGAAAATGTAAATCTTGAAAATGATATCACATGAGAAATCGTGAATTGGGATTTGAAATATACTTCTAAGAGAAATAAAAATCGATTTTGAGAAATCCTTGACATTTAGTGAAAATCGATTCTGAGAGACTTGGTTTCTCTGAATTCAAACTTGGAAATTGAAATTCTAACTTAGAAAATTTGAATTTGGAACATGGGAAATACTTGAAATATCCTTTGAAATTCAATGTCTTTGGGAAAATCGATTTTGCTATAAGACTTAGGAGATTTTGAGAAAATGAACTTCTTTGAATTGAGATTGGAATTGGAATTGGCAAATGCATGAAATGAATGAATATGATTTTGAGGAATTGAGAAATACTTTTTGTATTTTTTTGAGAAATGCAGTGCATTTTTTAAGTTAGCCTAAGAGTGTAGGCTGAATGTGGCTAATGTGAAGATCATAAATCTGAGTATCATTCATATTCTGACTATGGCCATAAATACGAATTCCACCAAGTTTATAAACTTCATAGAAGCTAGTGCATGTTCCATTCGTGTAGACCATGGTGAATTTGTAAAAATATGCATGAATCATCATCCATCACACATTAACATTATTTAAAAAAATAAACTATATGCAATGCAACCTAAGCTAAACAGGAAATGTAAATTCTTATTCCAAAGTTTAATTACAAATTACATCACTATTGAAATTTAAATACATGAAAAATAAAGTCTTTAATGTACCTGCAAAACTAGAAAACTTGGTTAATGAAAATATGTTGGCTTTTCTAGATTTATCCAGCAATATCAGGAAATTGCTAGATTTTGCTAGATATAAGCCTTTTCCATGATTCCCTTAAATCAAAATGATAAAGTATGAAATAAAATTGAATAAATAAGGAAGATAAGATATGAAATTTCGAAATTGGGGTCAAAATGACCAAAATACCCCTAATAACAAGACTATGGCCTTGAAATTAGGGTTTTTAGAAATATATTTGGTAAAATGCAAATTTTGAAATTTGAATGGAATAAACCCAAACCAAATATGCTATGACATGATTAAAAATATGAAATTAGGGTTAGGGATTTCGAAATTTAGGTCAAATGACCAAATTGCCCCCGATAGCAAGACTATGGCCTTGAAATCAGGGTTTTCAAAAAGAGATTTTGGTAAAAACTTAGGTTTTATGCACTAAATGAAATCAAATGAGCACAAAATTAAACCTAAAGTATCCTAAGATGCTTATGAACATAATAAAACCCTAAAAATATATGCTTATGCACGAAAATCCAATAATATCACAAAAACTGTGATTTTAGCAGTGTTTTTGGATCTTTCAGGAACCCGGTTTTGCAATTTGCTTGATTCAGCCATCAAATGGATTCCAAAATCCATAAAATATGGTACCTGCACTTGTTATAACCCTAATGTCGAATTAGAATTATAAAAATAATTTTTTGACATTAAATTAATCCAAAAATTGCATTAAACCCTAAAAATATGCTATTTTTGACCTAATTCATCAACCAGTCTCACTCCAAGACATGAACCAGGGGTCAAATCTCCATGGAAATTTATGAAATTTTACAGAGACTAACTATAAAGAAAAACAGAGATTTACCAATTTACAGATCGGAAAAAGCATCTCCGGTTAGGGAGAAAATCTTCCGGCAATCTGAGCTAAAATATATCACTCTTAACAGGGATTAAAACAGCTATTCCAGATTGAAAATACAGACATAAATATCAATCCTAAACAAAAATCTCTGAAATTTTAGGGGTGAACAGTAGACAGAAAAATAATAATACTCACTTTTTACAGATCATGAATCGAATCTATGGTTTGGGATTTATGACTAACACAAGTCTGATTAGGGTTTTGGTAAACCCTAACGAGTTTTAAATTTAAAAACAGATTCTCTAAAAGGGGACAAATACTAAACAGTGATCAAAAAATCCGAAAATTTCACAGCAGACATATCTATTCAATGTGAATCCATAGCACTTTACAGATCTAAAATCGGATATAAGATGAGAGAAATATCATCACAGCAAGTTACCTTCTTGATTTTAACCACGATTTTAAAGCTTTAAAAACCCGATTTGATGTCTGATTTTTTTGATAGGGTTCCCGAGATCCAAAACCTCTGATTTTTCTACAGTAACTCAATAACTCATGCATGCATCACATATAAAAAAATCAGAAATAAAAAATGAGTGCTTTAATCCGAAATAATATTATCTTTACTGTTCTAAACCTAAAACACACAGAAATTTAAGAAACTTGAAAAACCATGCATTAACTAATGTAAATAAATAAAATAAACTATAAAACAGTAAATAAAAATTATTTTTATGCTGTAGAACGTAAAACAAACATGAATAAACCATGAAAATAAATTAAAAACAGGGAATCAATGGCTGGAATTTGATATCACCTTTAAAACATAGATTTAACCCATTAAAAGGGTAAATCATATATTTTATTGGTTAATAATATAAAGAACCATATTAAAATCAATTCTAATGGATTAAAATCCCTGTAAATCACCCAAAACAGGGTTAGATCACCTTCTTGGATCGTTCTTGCTGATTCTTGATGGTTCTTGAGGTTGAATCCATGGTTTAATCCATGAAGGGGATGACACCAATGGCTAAAATTGATTTAAAACATGAAAAAGTATTAAATAAAACTAAAAAATATTAAAAATATTACCTTGGTGCTTGCAGCTGCAATGGAGGAAGGTGGAGGTGCTGGAGAGGAGAGAGAGGCCACGAAAATTTGAGAGAAAAAAGCCCTCCTTTTGGCCCCCCTTAGGTCCCTTTTTATAGTTTTTTAAAAAGTCACTTAATTAGGGTTAATTAAGAGGTTTTTCATTTTTTTAGGACTCTTTCTAATAAATCCACTAAAGGCAACGATTTTTTGTGGTTTTCTAACCTAGGTGGGACTCTAATTAATCCCTAATTAGCCCCTAACTAAACCTAGAAAACCCCCAAATGTGATGCCACTTGGCATCTTTCACATTTGGGTTTTTAAAACACCTTTAAAAACATTTAAAAACACTAGTTTTAAAAACTAATTTTCAAAATGAGTTTTCAAAATGGTTTTGACTCTTCTAAACCTCTAACACTGACCAAGACATCAACTAACCCTAGTCTAGCCCTGACTTACTCGAATATAGCGCCACCCCGAGTGGGCCCTACTTGAGTTTTTCAAAAAGTGATTTTAAAACTTGAAATTGAAGGAGTTTTCAAAAGATTTTCAAAAGTAAACTTAAAATTAGGATTTTTGAAATGGCATAAGGTCCTAACTGAGTTAGAATTCCTCTGGATATGGTGCCAACTGAGTGGTCCCACATCGAATTTTGGACATTTTTGAAATAAACACTGAAAATGGCTTTAAAAAGGGTTAAAATTGACATTTGAAATTCAAGATTTTTAGAAAATAGGGTCTCATGCGAACTGGAACTCCGGGTTAGAGTCCTGAACTCTTAGGACTCTGAGATTTTAGATTTTAAAAGCCAAATGAAAGAATTTTCAAAAGATTTTATCAAGAAATGATGAAATAAGTCAGAAAACACAGTCAGGGTTAGACTCTCAACTCAACTGAACTCTAAAATAGAATCCTGAACTAACTGGACTCTGTAAAATGACCTAAATTTCGAAAACAAACGAAAAAGATTAAAAATGGAAGTAAAACAGACTTCAAAACAGACTCCTGACCGGATCAGGTCTTTGAGACAGAGTCCTGATCGGACTGAAACTTTCAAAATTTTGAGAAATTTGATGAATAGAGGAATTCAGAAGCGACACCACCTCAATGGGTCTCATCTGTGAATTGAAATTGATTAAAATTTGAATTTGAAATGAATCCAGATTGTTTCCTTGAGAAAATATTTCGAAATATAAAGTCCTCGGGTTGGAAAATGACAGAGTATTGAATAAAAACCCAGGTTTTGAAATTGATTTTGGAATAAAAGCTTTAAAATTCAAATCTAGGAGTGCTGGATCTCGAAAATGAGATGGGATGACATGTAATGACATGCAATGTGATGGAATGATATGCCGGATGCATGCAATGATATGCAATGACATATGAAATGGACAAATACTGGATGAGGGTGAAAATTTGGGGTGTTTACAGATGCCCCTCTTTGCTGCTAAGCCGGTTGAAAGCCGAGCTTAGTGGCAAAGAAAACACACCAAATTTGGATTATAAAAATGCCCCAGTTAGATAAATCTGACTGGGTATGAAAGAATTAGTTCAAGTGATGATGATAGATATGAATTGAAGAATAAGGAGAAAATTTTATTTCAAAAATAAGTGAGATTCAGGTTTTGCCCTTAACCTGGATGGGACAGAAAATACCTCATGTAGAAACGAAGCTCAGGTTTGACCCTTAACCTGACCGGGAAATGAAAATGGAATACCTCATCAAAGGAGGCTCAGGTTTGTACCCTTGTCCTGATTGGGTGAAAAATGGAATACCTCATCAAAGGAGGCTCAGGTTTATACCCTTAACCTGATTGGGTTGAAAATGAAATACCTCATCAAAGGAGGCTCAGGTTTGTACCCTTAACCTGATCGGGCGGAAAATGAAATACCTCATCAAAGGAGGCTCAGGTTTGTACCCTTAACCTGATTGGGGACGATACCTCGTGGAAAAACGAGGCTCAGGCTTAACCCTTAACCTGAAAGGGGACGATACCTCGTGGAAAAACGAGGCTCAGGCTTAACCCTTAACCTGAAAGGGGACGATACCTCATGGAAAAACGAGGCTCAGGCTTAACCCTTAACCTGAAAGGGGACGATACCTCATGAAAAAACGAGGCTCAGGCTTAACCCTTAACCTGAAAGGGGACGATACCTCGTGGAAAAACGAGGCTCAGGCTTAACCCTTAACCTGAAAGGGGACGATACCTCGTGAAAAAATGAGGCTCAGGCTTAACCCTTAACCTGAAAGGGGACGATATACGGAATCCTCAAATGAAGAAACCATGACGGGACCTTCGAATTCTGCACAATAAATCCGAGAGGGGTTTGCAAAAGGAAGAAAGGGGGTTCCCTAAAGCTTGAAAAGGGATTGATCTTGGACGTCTCATTGCTAAGACTGAATGGCTTTTAAGACAGATGACCTTTTGCGGAAAATTCAGGTTTAACCCTTAACCTGAACGGGAACTGTCTATGGTGGGACAGTGGGGAGCACAGGGAAGTGTGCGAATCTGAGAGCCCAGGCACTCAGATCAAAACAAGAAGGGAAGGATCTTGGACAACTCCCATCATCCGATCCTAAAAGGGATAACAACAACACCTGGATACATCAAAATAGACATCAAGCTCTCACTTCATGTCGGGATAACTTGAAAAGATTGCCAATAAGATAAAAATTGTAGTTAATTCAAGAATAATAAGCACATATATATATGAAAAATATTCCCTCTTTTCTACCTGAAGTATTACCTCCAACTGGGCTTAACTCCGTAGAATCAAGATTCAAATTCAAATTACTTGCAATTGACTTTCCTTCAAGGAGGCTATCAATTTCATTGATATGGACGGAAAAGAATGTATTATTGATATTGCGAGAGCTATTAGCGAAAGAATATTGATAAAAGAATTTCACAAAATTAAAGAAGATTCTTGATAGATTCGACAGTCTGATATCCTGGGATTCTTTTCGCATGATGATCTTTCTGCACTCTCTTTTTTTTTTTTTAGCAGATTGGAGCTCTCTTGGATTTTTTGGGAATTACATCATCCTTCATTTTGGAGATGTCCTGACTTTTCTCTCTTTTTTTTTTTTCTTGGGAAGGGTACGTCACAAACTCCATCTCAGAGATGTTCCGATCCTTCTTCTCTTTCAGGGATTATATTGACGGTTATTAGCTCATTGGTTGAGAATCTCTTGATGATAGCAGAAATTAAATATCTTTTAGGGTTTGTCGGTAGGCTCATCACACTCGCCTTCATCTCGACGGTGATCTGAACTTTCCCTGGAAGGATCTGTCACAAACTCCGTCATCTTGGAGATGATCCAAATCTTCTTTGGCCCCGGGGGTCGACTCGTCTAATTCGCCTTTATCTTGACGACAGTTGAGAGATCCCTTTTGCAGATATTTAAGTGCAGCTTAGGTGATGGAGGAGATGTAGAGATGGTATGGATTTTTCTGTATCACCTAGGATATTTCGACTTTTTATTTTTCAAGAATGGTCTTTAAAAATGTGCCATTGACTGCGATCAATATCAATCACTCATGGCTTTGCAACAACATTGAATTTTCTTTGTTGGCCATATCGCGGATTTATTCTTCATCCTTTTGGTTGGCCAATAGCAAGATTTTGAATTTTGAATCTTTTTTCACAAAAGCTTTGTCCTTTCGGAAGTAATACTAAAGGTATTCTGAGGTACAATTTTATGCAGTAAAGATTTTGAGATCGACAACTATTTTTCATGACAAATTGGCAAAATATTCCTGAAATCCTTGGTGAAAGAAATCACTTGAGATCTAAATGACACATCCGTGGCTAGATTCTCCTCTCCTTTCCCCAAAGGAGAGACTCAGAAATTGGAAATAAGATATTGGATGACCTGGAGATCAAAATTGTGATTTGGTCTACTGGAAGCGACATGGGTTCTGTAGGGATTCATCCTAAGAATGACATTGGTTCAATTGAGAATGACATTGGTTCACTGGGAACAACATGAGTTCGATAGGTATTTAGCCTAAGAACGACATTGGTTCAATTGAGAATGACATTGGTTCACTGGGAACGACATAGGTTCTGTAGGGATTCAGCCTAAGAACGACATTGGTTCAATTGAGAACGACATTGGTTCACTGGGAACGACATGGGTTCTGTAGGAATTCAGACTAAGAACGACATTGGTTCAATTGAGAACGACATTGGTTCATTGGGAACGACATGGGTTCAATAGGGATTCAGCCTAAGAACGACATTGGTTCAATTAAGAACGACATTGGTTCACTGGGAACGACATGGGTTCAATAGGGATTCAGCCTAAGAACGACATTGGTTCAATTGAGAACGACATTGGTTCACTGGGAACGACATGGGTTCAATAGGGATTCAGCCTAAGAACGACATTGGTTCAATTGAGAACGACATTGGTTCACTGGGAACAACATGGGTTCAATAGGGATTCAGCCTAAGAACGACATTGGTTCAATTAAGAACGACATTGGTTCACTGGGAACGACATGGGTTCAATAGGGATTCAGCCTAAGAACGACATTGGTTCAATTGAGAACGACATTGGTTCACTGGGAACGACATGGGTTCTGTAGGAATTCAGCCTAAGAACGACATTGGTTCAATTGAGAACGACATTGGTTCACTGGGAACGACATAGATTCTGTAGGAATTCAGCCTAAGAACGACATTGGTTCACTGGGAACGACATTGGTTCACTGGGAACGACATGGGTTCAATAGGGATTCAGCCTAAGAACGACATTGGTTCAATTGAGAACGGCATTGGTTCACTGGGAACGACATGGGTTCAATAGGAATTCAGCCTAAGAACGACATTGGTTCACTGGGAACGACATGGGTTCTGTAGGGATTCAGCCTAAGAACGACATTGGTTCAATTGAGAACGACATTGGTTCGAAAGGGGTTCAACCTATGAGCCGTATTGGTTTGACAGGCGTTCAACCTACAAATCACATTGACTCTGCAGGGGTTCGACCTACGAACCATCAATTCCATAGGGATTTAACCTAAGGATCACAATTTAAGAAGGAAGGGTTCAACTTATGGGTTTTGAATTTGGAAAATAAAAATTCTTGGTTCATGATTTGAATGGACCATCATAGTTAGCTTTTCAAAGTCTGTTTTCAGGATTAACCCCTTCTCCTGAGCGAGGAAGCTTGATGCAAATGCAGATGAATGCGAATGAATGCCTGCAAATGCAAATGAATGCAAATGTATGTAAAATGATATAAATGGGTGCACATGCGTGCAAAATGAGAGATTTGTTTGATCCTGCCTGCATACAGGATGTTTTGAAGACAATTTCCAAAGTAATGCCTCAGTGTAATGGGGGCATAAGAAAGGATAAGTAATTGATATTTGATGAGAATTCTCTGAGGATAACGAGGTAAAACTGACAATGAGCTTCTTGGTTGATCAGAGAGGCACTTTGAAAAAGGTTACCCCTTATAAGAAGACATTTAAACATTTGCAAATGAAGAATATAAAAGATGACGCCAGGCCATAAGGAAGATTGACAAATTTATTAATGCATTGAAGAAAGAAATAACAAATTGATAGAAGAACTGAGACTACATTGTCGCTTCAAAATGACAAAATGATGAAAGTGACATAGTCTCGACATTGTCAATTTTTAGAAAACTTGCTCAGGATGGTCGACTGGTATTTTCCTCATCTTCAATAAGGATATTCTTGTCGATGCAATCTTGAATGATATTTTTCAGGACGAAACAATTCTCAGTGTCATGCCCTACTGCCCGATGAAATTTGCAAAATCTTTCTTTGAATCTACCCATGATTGTTGCGGGATCAGCTGCTTTAGGTAAACGGATCATATCTTTTGCAAGCATGTATTCCAGAACACTCTCTAGTGTTTGGTCCAGAGGGGTGAACTTTCGATCCGTACTCCAATCCTTGCGCTTTGGCTTTTCTTGATCTTTCTCTTTATGCTGAGGACTAGATTGAAGAGGCCTATCATTGTTGGAGAACTTTCCTTTTTGGCCCTTGGATCCCTCTGAATAGTGATCATGATTTTTCTTGTTGCTTTTGCTATCATTGGCAGAAAGAGTGAAGTGAGCCTTCTTCTTCTGCTCACTCTGATTGTTACCTTGTGTAAAGATGAAGCCTTCATAAACTCCATTTTCCATGCTTAGCTCGAGCCACTCGGCTCGTTCTGTCAGTTCGATGAAGGTTTTTGACGGTGCCGTGGAAATGAGACCTTTCAAGGGTTGTGAAAAATTATTCAAGATTAGTGACAATGCATGCCCTTCTGATATTGGGTCTCTCATCTTATTGCAAGCTGACCTCCATCGGTGGATAAAATCTCGGGCCTTCTCGCTTTCTTTCTGCTTGAGGCCGCAAAGATGACTGAGAGTCGGGAGTGCTTCAGCATTGAATAGAAAGCGCTCAATAAATAAATTGACCACTTTATCGAACTCTTTCAGCTCTATCGGGTTGATATGCTCTGAATACCACTTTGCCGCAATACCCTCCAAGCTGCGAGGGAAGCAGAGAAATAAGGCACGATTGTTTCTCTTGAACCTGGAACACTCTGCGAAGAATAGGGCGAGATGCGCTTTTGGATCGCCCGAACCATCAAACTTGATAAATTTCTTGGGGAGATTATCAAGATCATCATCCCCATCCAGTCCATCATAAAAGTCTTCACTTGTAAAGACCCTTTTGCCCTTGTCACGAGTTTGAAGATCCTTAACTATTTTCACCACATCTTTGAGTTGTGACTGCGTAGGGTCGTCAACAGACTGATTCTTGGATTTGTAGGCCGACCCCTGCCCCTGAGTTGACCTTTTGAATTCTTGCTTGTTTTCATACTCTTTGTCAGTATCATCTGCTGATTCTGACTCATCAGACATTTTCTAATGACGATTCTGCTTTTTACTGATCTTCACATTCTTGACGGCATGACCCTTATCTTTCTGTTTAGTCTGAGTTTGTTCAGCACTGGCTTCAGCTTGTTCTGCCAGCATCTTGGTCATCATCTTTTTGAACATGACGTACATTTGGGGATCGATGCCATCATCCGCCTGCTGACCCTGACTTTGGATTGATCGAGGTGAGTCCATCTCTTCTTCTGAAGCTACTGAGTACGCGACGCCTTCAACTGATGCGGCTTTCTTTCTGGATCTTGTATCAACCATCGGGTATCGCAAATGTTTTCTTGAATATTACTGATGCTCTCTGCAGGGCAGAACTGATGGTTAGGTTTCTGAAGGAAATTTGGTTTGGAGGAAAATATTTGTTGAGAATTTTGGTAGACAATTGAAATAATATCCCATTACTAGGGATTGAGTCGTCGCTGGGATTACGACAATTGCGTTGCTATTCTTTGCAAGATAAACAACTGAAAATATGCCTTGTTACCTAGGCGAGGTCGTCAAACCAAAGTGAAATGTAAAAGAATTTTATTGAGGGGAAAAACATGATTTTATCAATAATACACTTGACAGAGGGGAGAGGGACGAACAATTTTCCACCACTCTACAAAATCAGAAGACACACGAGGACCAGGAAAAATAGTAAGACTGACAAAGGAATCCCAGCCATGTCTGGCAGAATGGTATGCTCCGGACCACTGATCTGATGCGAGATCGAATTCTGGCAGAACCCCCGCTAGTGGACGAATCTCTACGCGCTTCTGCCTCTGAGAGAACTGCCTGACACACCGCTCGGGATGATAGTATGCGCAGAAGAACGGGCCAAGTAGTCTGAATCGCTTGCCATAAGTATAAGTGTATCTGGGAGGTGATTCCTGACGATCAAAGTAGTCCCATACGACTTCTTCCTCCTGAAGGTTGTCGATCAAGAACCGGTATCGCGCAACTGGAAGAAGCTTCTCTCCATTGTATCTGAAGGAACTGGCTCGGACTGGCACATGTCGGAGGAACCAAGACTGCAAGGCATAGGTGCACCCTTCGACTAGAATGGATTCTCCGAGTGCGAAACGAGTCAACCCTCGGTATAGAAAGGCGAGTGCGGCCATGGCTATTGAGAGGCGGCTGGTCTGTCGACTTCCCCATCTCCTTAGAAGCTGAACTATTCTGATATCCATGTAATTTCGTCCGTCGGGAAAGAAAGCCAATCCCACAGTGCACAGAACCATCGCGTGCTGAATTCTCTCTCGAGCTGTCCTAGACAACGAGCTGACTTCCACAAATGCCCCATGCTGTCTGTAGATTTCGAGCAGATCCACATATTCATTTCCATCTTCTTCAATCAGAGGCCAAGATTGATCAGGCGAAGACAGGTCCCAACTCGGTCGCCAAACCTGTTATCATCGCAAAATTTTAACTTTTGCAAATCAAACTGACCTTTGAAAAAGTTTTTGAAAATAACTCACCTCCGTTTTTTAAAATGCGGGAAAATTCCGAAGAATGGGACTCGCCTGTCGGTACGAGGTTCAACCGTTCCTGCCACCTTTAATAGGGGTAATTGAACCAAGGATCAATCTTATGCTCTACTCTATTCAACTTGTCTAAATCATATTCTAATTTCTAAATGCACATAGAATCAGGCATGTGCTATGAATTTTCAGAAAATGCACATTTGAAAACATGATGTTTGCTTTGAATGATTGAAATATTCAGAAAATGTAAATCTTGGAAATGATATCACATGAGAAATCGTGAATTGGGAGTTGAAATATACTTCTGAGAGAAATAAAAATCGATTTTGAGAAATCCTTGACATTTAGTGAAAATCGATTCTGAGAGACTTGGTTTCTCTGAATTCAAACTTGGAAATTGAAATTCTAACTTAGAAAATTTGAATTTGGAACATGGGAAATACTTGAAATATCCTTTGAAATTCAATGTCTTTGGGAAAATCGATTTTGCTATAAGACTTAGGAGATTTTGAGAAAATGAACTTCTTTGAATTGAGATTGGAATTGGAATGGGAAAATGCATGAAATGAATGAATATGATTTTGAGGAATTGAGAAATACTTTTTGTATTTTTTTGAGAAATGCAGTGCATTTTTGAAGTTAGCCTAAGAGTGTAGGCTGAATGTGGCTAATGTGAAGATCATAAATCTGAGTATCATTCATATTCTGACTATGGCCATAAATACGAATTCCACCAAGTTTATAAACTTCATAGAAGCTAGTGCATGTTCCATTCGTGTAGACCATGGTGAATTTGTAAAAATATGCATGAATCATCATCCATCACACATTAACATTATTTAAAAAAATAAACTATATGCAATGCAACCTAAGCTAAACAGGAAATGTAAATTCTTATTCCAAAGTTTAATTACAAATTACATCACTATTGAAATTTAAATACATGAAAAATAAAGTCTTCAATGTACCTGCAAAACTAGAAAACTTGGTTAATGAAAATATGTTGGCTTTTCTAGATTTATCTAGCAATATCAGGAAATTGCTAGATTTTGCTAGATATAAGCCTTTTCCATGATTCCCTTAAATCAAAATGATAAAGTATGAAATAAAATTGAATAAATAAGGAAGATAAGATATGAAATTTCGAAATTGGGGTCAAAATGACCAAAATACCCCTAATAACAAGACTATGGCCTTGAAATTAGGGTTTTTAGAAATATATTTGGTAAAATGCAAATTTTGAAATTTGAATGGAATAAACCCAAACCAAATATGCTATGACATGATTAAAAATATGAAATTAGGGTTAGGGATTTCGAAATTTAGGTCAAATGACCAAATTGCCCCCGATAGCAAGACTATGGCCTTGAAATCAGGGTTTTCAAAAAGAGATTTTGGTAAAAACTTAGGTTTTATGCACTAAATGAAATCAAATGAGCACAAAATTAAACCTAAAGTATCCTAAGATGCTTATAAACATAATAAAACCCTAAAAATATATGCTTATGCACGAAAATCCAATAATATCACAAAAACTATGATTTTAGCAGTGTTTTTGGATCTTTCAGGAACCCGGTTTTGCAATTTGCTTGATTCAGCCATCAAATGGATTCCAAAATCCATAAAAATTGGTACCTGCACTTGTTATAACCCTAATGGCGAATTAGAATTATAAAAATAATTTTTTGACATTAAATTAATCCGAAAATTGCATTAAACCCTAAAAATATGCTATTTTTGACCTAATTCATCAACCGGTCTCACTCCAAGACATGAATCAGGGGTCAAATCTCCATGGAAATTTATGAAATTTTACAAAGACTAACTATAAAGAAAAACAGAGATTTACCAATTTACAGATCGGAAAAAGCATCTCCGGTTAGGGAGAAAATCTTCCGGCAATCTGAGCTAAAATATATCACTCTTAACAGGGATTAAAACAGCTATTCCAGATTGAAAATACAGACATAAATATCAATTCTAAACAAAAATCTCTGAAATTTTAGGGGTAAACATTAGACAGAAAAATAACAATACTCACCTTTTACAGATCATGAATCGGATCTGTGGTTTGGGATTTATGACTAACACAAGTCTGATTAGGGTTTTGGTAAACCCTAACGAGTTTTAAATTTAAAAACAGATTCTCTAAAAGGGGACAAATACTAAACAGTGATAAAAAATCCGAAAATTTCACAGCAGACATATCTATTCAATGTGAATCCATAGCACTTTACAGATCTAAAATCGAATATAAGATGAGAGAAATATCATCACAGCAAGTTACCTTCTTGATTTTAACCATGATTTTAAAGCTTTAAAAACCCGATTTGATGTCTGATTTTTTTGACAGGGTTCCCGAGATCCAAAACCTCTGATTTTTCTACAGTAACTCAATAACTCATGCATGCATCACATATAAAAAAATCAGAAATAAAAAATGAGTGCTTCAATCCGAAATAATATTATCTTTACTGTTCTAAACCTAAAACACACAGAAATTTAAGAAACTTGAAAAACCATGCATTAACTAATGTAAATAAATAAAATAAACCATAAAACAGTAAATAAAAATTATTTTTATGCTGTAGAACGTAAAACAAACATGAATAAACCATGAAAATAAATTAAAAACAGGGAATCAATGGCTGGAATTTGATATCACCTTTAAAACATAGATTTAACCCATTAAAAAGGGTAAATCATATATTTTATTGGTTAATCATATAAAGAACCATATTAAAATCAATTCTAATGGATTAAAATCCCTGTAAATCACCCAAAACAGGGTTAGATCACCTTCTTGGATCGTTCTTGCTGATTCTTGATGGTTCTTGAGGTTGAATCCATGGTTTAATCCATGAAGGGGATGACACCAATGGCTAAAATTGATTTAAAACATGAAAAAGTATTAAATAAAACTAAAAAATATTAAAAATATTACCTTGGTGCTTGCAGCTGCAATGGAGGAAGGTGGAGGTGCTGGAGAGGAGAGAGAGGCCACGAAAATTTGAGAGAAAAGAGCCCTCCTTTTGGCCCCCCTTAGGTCCCTTTTTATAGTTTTTCAAAAAGTCACTTAATTAGGGTTAATTAAGAGGTTTTTCATTTTTTTAGGACTCTTTCTAATAAATCCACTAAAGGCAACGATTTTTTGTGGTTTTCTAACCTAGGTGGGACTCTAATTAATCCCTAATTAGCCCCTAACTAAACCTAGAAAACCCCCAAATGTGATGCCACTTGGCATCTTTCACATTTGGGTTTTTAAAACACCTTTAAAAACACTAGTTTTAAAAACTAATTTTCAAAATGAGTTTTCAAAATGGTTTTGACTCTTCTAAACCTCTAACACTAACCAAGACATCAACTAACCCTAGTCTAGCCCTGACTTACTCGAATATAGCGCCACCCCGAGTGGGCCCTACTTGAGTTTTTCAAAAAGTGATTTTAAAACTTGAAATTGAAGGAGTTTTCAAAAGATTTTCAAAAGTAAACTTAAAATTAGGATTTTTGAAATGGCATAAGGTCCTAACTGAGTTAGAATTCCTCTGGATATGGTGCCAACTGAGTGGGCCCACATCGAATTTTGGACATTTTTGAAATAAACACTGAAAATGGCTTTAAAAAGGGTTAAAATTGACATTTGAAATTCAAGATTTTTAGAAAATAGGGTCTCATGCGAACTGGAACTCCGGGTTAGAGTCCTGAACTCTTAGGACTCTGAGATTTTAGATTTTAAAAGCCAAATGAAAGAATTTTCAAAAGATTTTATCAAGAAATGATGAAATAAGTCAGAAAACACAGTCAGGGTTAGACTCTCAACTCAACCGAACTCTAAAATAGAATCTTGAACTAACTGGACTCTGTAAAATGACCTAAATTTCGAAAACAAACGAAAAAGATTAAAAATGGAAGTAAAACAGACTTCAAAACAGACTCCTGACCGGATCAGGTCTCTGAGACAGAGTCCTGATCGGACTGAAACTTTCAAAATTTTGAGAAATTTGATGAATAGAGGAATTCAGAAGCGACACCACCTCAATGGGTCTCATCTGTGAATTGAAATCGATTAAAATTTGAATTTGAAATGAATCCAGATTGTTTCCTTGAGAAAATATTTCGAAATATAAAGTCCTCGTGTTGGAAAATGACAGAGTATTGAATAAAAACCCAGGTTTTGAAATTGATTTTGGAATAAAAGCTTTAAAATTCAAATCTGGATTGAATGTTTTGAAATAGGAGTGCTGAATCTCAAAAATGAGATGGGATGACATGTAATGACATGCAATGTGATGGAATGATATGCCGGATGCATGCAATGATATGCAATGACACATGAAATGGACAAATACTCGATGAGGGTGAAAATTTGGGGTGTTTACACCAGCGAGAAACTGGAACGTTTGAAATATATGACCAACAAGTTGTTGGATCTTTTTTAGAAATACATGACCAGCAAAAGCTGGAACATTTGAAATACCTGACCAATAAAAACTGGGACGTTTGAAATACATCAGCTTTTGGGAGATTTTAAATAATAACTTGAAAGAAAGGATTTTGATAAAAAGATTGAATGTAGGAAGTTATTGGTGCGAGGACCGGATCCTCCAAATGAGCTCAATGGATGATTGGAGATTTTTGGGAAATACCCTAGTGCGAGGACTGGGTTGTAAAGATGAGCTAAACAAAGTGAATTTTTCAGAGAATAAAGATTCTTTGGTAAAAATTAATGGACCATCATAGTTTAATTACATGTGGTCGACTTTTAGGATTTTGTCTCCTTGTCCTGAATGGGGGGAATAATAAAAGAATACCTCATTGAAAGGAGGCATCAGATTTATCCCTTAACCTGAAGGGGTACATTTTTAAAGATAAAGGTAGATGAAAATTTTAATAAGATTGACGAAAATTTGTTTAAAACTTGGCATAAATGAGCAATAGCTTGAATAAAATTTGCTCAAACCAAAAGGTAAGTCAAATGGAATGAAAATAAAGATCATAAGATCAAAATGAGAATCAACAAAATTCGAGAAAAAGAGCTTTTGTCTAATCCTGCCTGTATATGATGGAAGAAGATGACTATAGATCAAAATAAAATGCCCCAGTATCATGGAGAAGAATGTAAGAATTGATAGAAGATTGTTATTTTATTGAAATGGCTCTTTTGAAGAGTACAAAGGCTTTAGAATGAACATTTCATGTATAAAACTTCTTCAAATGCAAAGCATTGATGGGATCTGACATTTCCACTCCATCTGCGTTGATTAGACGATACGAATTGCGAGGGAGCGCTTCCTTAACCACATAAGGGCCTTCCCAATTGGGTGACCACTTGCCCCGTGGTCGATGCTTGAGATGAGTTGTCGATCTGAGTACCAAATCGTTAACTCGAAATTTTCTCTCAATGACAGACTTGGCGTAATGTCGAGCTATCCTCTGCCGATAAGCTTGAGCATGTTCCGCTGCCTTGAGCCTCTTTTCATCCAGTAAATCTAGTTGTACCAATCTCTGCTGCTGATACGGATCAAGTGGTAATTCTATAAGAGAAGCAAATTTGAGAGCGGGCTTCTGGATATGGAGAGGTAACACCACTTCAGTTCCGTAAACAAGTTCTGAAGGAGTGGCATTAGTCGGGGTCCGAATGGTGGTCCGATATGCTCAAAGTGCGTCATGAATCTTTTCATGCCAATCTCGGCCTGTCTTCACAGTCCTTTCCAAAATACGAATCAAGATCTTATTGGTAGCCTCTGCTTGGCCGTTCCCTTGAGGATAATAGGGAGCTGAGAAATGATGGCAAATTCTGAATTTAGAACAAAAGGTCTTCATCCTCTCATTTTTAAAGTGAGTTCCATTGTCTGAAACAATGTCATGTGGTATACCGAAGCAGCAAAGAATGTTCTTGTGAATGAAAGAAACCACATGGCGGCCTTCTACTGTGCGTAGAGTAACAACTTCAACCCATTTTGTGAAATACTCTGTCGCAGCCAGAAAGTATTTGTGGCCGTTAGAAGTAGAAGGGGTAATCGGGCCGACGACGTCGAATGCCCACATAGAAAATGGCCAAGGAGAAACAACTGATTGTAGATATGCGGCCGGAGCATGAATATAAGGCGCGTGCATTTGGCACTTGACACATTTCTTCACAAATCTATGACAGTCCTGCTGCATGGTATTCTAGTAGTACTCTGCTCGAACGATTTGCTTGACGAGATTCTGATAGCCGACATGGCCACCACAAATCCCTTAATGTGCCTCTTGGATAACTTCCATAGCTTCTTCTTTGTCTAAACATCTGGCATATTCAGAACTGAACCCACGGCGGTAAAGGACATTAGCAAGGATGAAATAACGGGTAGACATACGCTGAATCGCGCGTTGCTCCCTTTTTGGCATTTCTGGCGGAAATTCACCAGTCTCAATAAAATTTTTGATGTTTTGGTACCAAGGCTTCTCCTTCTGATTGACCTGGTTTACTTGCATATTTGAATCGAACGTGGGGTGTTCAAGTCTGCCGACTTCAAAAGAACGACATGATTCACTGCTTTTGAAGGATAAAATGGATCCCAAGTTGGCCAAGCCATCAGCTATCTGATTGTGCTCTCTTCTGATATGATTGAGCTGAAATTCTTCGAAGCTGTCCACAAGAGCTAAGACGATCTTCTGATATGGAATTAATTTGGGATCTTTCACTTGCCATTCAGTGTTAACTTGACTGACAACAAGTAGTGAATCGCCAAAGGCATGCCATCTCTTGACATTGAAATTTTTCAAAATTTTGAGGCCTTGTATTAGAGCATCATACTCGGCCATGTTATGAGTGCATTGGAAACCAAGCTTGAGGGAATAAGGGATCATTTCTTTTTCTGGAGTGATTAGCAAGACTCCAATCCCGATGCCAGACATGTTTTTAGAGCCATCGAAGAACATGTTCCAAACTGGGGGCTGTTGGATATTACAGATGTGCTCATCAGGAAAATCATCCTCTGCTTTAATTTCTTCTGTCAAAGGGAAATATGCCAACTGATCTGCGATCGCTTGGCCTTTAATCGACTTTTGAGAAACATACTCTAAGTCATATTGCATCAGAAGGACTTGCCACTTCGCAATCCGTCCGGTAAGAAACGGTTGCTCAAGAATATATCTGAGCGGATTAAGTTTCGATAGGAATTTAATTTCAGAAGCCAACAAGTAATGTCTCAATTTCTGGCACATCCAGACCAGAGCTAGACAAGTTTTCTCCATCTGAGAATATTTCTTTTCATAATCAATGAATGTTTTGCTCACGTAGTAGATGGCGTGCTCTATCAGGCTGCCTTCTTCATACTGAGCGAGGAATCCACCACAGACATTCTGATTGACTGAAATATATAGCAAGAGAGGCTTTCTCAGCTTAGGCGGCTTCAAAACTGGTGGATTAAGGAGATACTGCTTGATGCGTTCGAACGAGAGCTGACATTCTGATCCCCATTCAAATTTAACTCCTTTTCTCAGCAAGTGGTTAAAAGGCTCGCATCTCATAGCCAAATTAGAGATGAATCTGCGAATAGACTGAATACGCCCTTGAAGGCTTCGCAGTTCCCTGAGATTAGTTGAAGGCGGCATGTCAATAATGGCTTTTGCCTTGGCCGGTTCCACTTCGATCCCTTTCTTGCTGATGATGAAGCCGAGCAGTTTGCCGGACTCTACTCCAAAAACACATTTCTGAGGATTAAGTCTTAACTTGTAGAGGATAAGTCTTTCAAAAACTTGACTAAGAGCATCAAGGTGATCCTCTTCTTCTTTAGACTTAACCAAAATGTCATCCACATATGCATCCATATGCTTGTGCATTTGATCGTGGAAAATAACGGCCATCTGTGAACACCCCAAATTTTTCAAAAGATTTTATAAAAATGACCCTTTTTGCCCCTAAACCCGTTTTCTGAGAAAATCAAGTCATTTCTTTAGATTTTCTAAATTAAAATTCGTATTGATATAATTCAAAATCAACTCCGGATCCGAATCCAATACTTTAAATCCATATTTTCTCAAAATCCGGATCAAAAACCCATTTCTGAAGAAATTTTCTCAAAATAGATTTAAAATTCTCAGAAAAATTTCCTTTTGTAAATATTTTTACAAAAACACAAAAAAATTGGTTTTAATCTTTGATTTCTCGTAAAGCTTTAGGACTTCATCCTAAAAATACAAAAAAAAATGAAAAAAATCATGCAAAAAACCAAAGAAATTAGGAAAAACTCACCTTTAACCATCTTTTTAGAAAAACCTGAAAAGGAGGCCTGTTTTTGGAAAAACTAAATTTCGAGGTTTGAGGGTCGAGTTAGGGTTTTTTAAAACCCTAACTCGCTTTCCTCCCTCAGCCACTCTCTCCATCCCGCCATCACCAAGCCTCCCCCATGTGCGAGACCCCCTCTCGAAACCCCCATGGCCTCCATTCGCCCTTCATCTGCAACGGCTTCGCACGCCCCGTTTCCATTAACCGCTCATCCCCCTTCTGCTTCAGGGCAACCCTTGATCGCCAACATCATCTTCAACTTCCCCCCACCTTCACGAAGCTTCCCTCGGCCAGCCACACAGCACATTCCAGAAGCCCCCTCTCTATAAAAGGGACGCAAGGGAGTGAGCAAAGCATCGGTGGTTCACGTGCTCCCTATGCCCCTTGCGATCAATTACCATTCGTCGAGCACAGGCATCCATTAATCGCCATCCAGCAAACCTCCAGCGATCCCCATTCTCCTTTTCCTAGCGCTCCTCCTCCTTTTGATTGATCAAAGACCCTTCATCACCAGCGACAGTAACCAGAGAAGACGTCTGCAAACCATCTGAACTCCTCTTCTCAAGAAGGATCGAAGAATTCTTTTTCTAAAAAAAAAAAAAAAACCGTCAGCCGTGATAATCAAAGGTAAGTCATCCACCCCCCCCCCCCCCCTCATCTATTTTATCTCCCTTGCTGTATCTTCTTTAATCCTTCACATTTTTTTTTTCTTTTGCTTTATTTCAAAAGCAACCTTGCATCATCGATCTGCTTATTGCAGTCTTGATGATACACATTGCAACATTGAGGTCGCCCTTGTGCTCATAGCATTTGAGGCTATATGTATAGGGCCTTTATTGTCCTGATTGATTTCTAATTTGATTTTCTGAGATTTTATTTGAACATCTCTGTTTATTGCGACTTCTTTTCTGTGAATTTCCTTCTCTCGGTCCAGTATCGTCACTTTTATTCTATTTCTGATATACCCTGCATGGGCCACAAGGTCGTCAACAACATTCCACCTTGCATTACCTATAGCTCATGCTAGTTCATTACTGCTGCAAATCTGAGATTAAATCAATAGGTCAATTAGGATCCCTTGATGAGTCGATCAGCCAAAATTGCCCTACCGGGTTATGCCAACAAATGATTAAATCGATTTACTGAGATCAGTCCATAGTGGGAACCTAATTCTAAAACACCAACTTGCTATGTGAATCTGAGTACACAACAGTGCTTGTTGTGTGATTGATTCTCAGCAAAAATCCTTCTCTCTCTCGATACTTCTTAAAGCTTATTTAATGTGTTCACCTAATTTGGTGTAAAGAGGTATTGTGATTCTTCATCGTGTGTTAAATTTTTGTTTGAGATCGTCGGATTCTTAGGGATGAATTCGAGATCTCTTACTTTTGATTGATTGAGGGGTTTAAGGTTGAGTGTGCCAATGTGTGTTAAGAAAGGATAGAGCCGACTATGCGTATTCAGTAGAGATCCTGTAACGTGCGATTGTGGGCCCAAGAAGATGTGTGTTAAACAACAGAATAAGGAATGATTGAAGATGTTCCCAGTTCTGGTTAAAATGTTGCTCTTACATGCATAGGATATTATCAGAGCAAGCTATCTCGAGTAGATGTCGATAATCCTTTCAGTGCAATGGTAATACCTCAGAAATCTGGATCACTGCCCATGGCACAATGACTAATGTCATTGGAAGGATCATTCCTAATTTGATCCGAAATTTTAACCCTTACGAGGTATATTTCCTGATTTATCGCTCTAGCATAGCTCTCTGTGGCATGTCATAGTTAGTTAAGCTTACATCTTGCGTTCCATTTTTTTTATTTTCTTTCTCTTTTCTTTCTCTCTCTCTACATTATTCCATGTTAATTTCTTGCTGCAAAGAGAATAGTTCACTGACTGATATGCACTTCTGTAATAGATAAGAATATATATAATTTTTCTTTTTTTTCTTTTTTTTGTTGTTAGCTTTTTCCATGTATTCATTAGAGTCATTTTTCGTCATGATAATACTGTTGGTAAATCTCAGCCGGACTTGGCCAACTCTTCATCTAAAATCTCCTGGAAAGTGTGGAATTTTGAGTCAATTTTTTTTTATAGGTGGTACTATAGAAAGGAGAAGATAACAACGTCATATCCTGTTTAGACAATTCCATCTCACCCCTATGTTTGATGTAATGAAATCAGGATCTATTGCTTTATATTCTGTTTAGAAAAGCCTTTCTGGTCTAAGCGACATACTCGTGTAATATCCCTGCAGTATCATGCTCACTGTTCGCTTTATGGTTTTTTTTTTTTTTTTGCCATTTTTGTCCATGTTTGCTCATATCATGCACATGTTCGTCTTTATTGGATATCATGGGAACTCTCTGAGCATCAACCATTCATAGTAGACATAAACAGTGGATCTTTTAGAGGCATGCACTAGTAGGTATAAGGATATTCTGGTATGTCTTTGCGAGTCGCAAAAGGGCCAGTGAAAGCAGAGCAGCATGAATTCCTGTTTATATTTATCTCTTGGATCATCCGGATCCTTCTAGTATTTCTCAAATCGACCCGGTGATTGCCAATTTTTTTATTGAATTAGTAGAAAAGAGACAAACAAGGTGATCAATTCCAAACTTGGGACCCGAGACAGGTTTCTAAGTAGAATCTGAATGAATGAAGTTTCCTTTGCATTCCTAGTCCTGACTGCTGGACTGTGGAGGGGGGGGCTTTGGTGTTGAATGATGGTTGTGCCTTGTTCAAAAAGGTTGACTCTGTGCTGATTTCTTAAGGGAGCTTATAGATGCTGGTGGTGGTTTCCGACATTTGGCTTGGTCACCACCATAACAGAAACCAAATAGTGGATCAGATCAGAGGTGCCTCATTTTTTTTTTATATATATATATATCTCATCCTGTGTTGTTTTTTTTTTTTGGCAGATTTGTGCATCATTGCATGGTAACTGAAATTTCCTTCTTAAGTATAAGTGATACTCATCTAAGTGGATCTTCACCCAATCTACCACCTACAGCTATTTCTAGTTTCCTTTATAATCCCTCCCTTCATTTTTTTTTTCTTTTTTTTTAGCTTGCAAATAGCATCTCCCAGCTGCCAGCTTATGCACATTACTCTTTTCAGTCACTCCCTATCTGCTATAATATTATTTACATTACCTTCATGCTGTAACCTCATCCTGTAGGCTCACAACAATAATTTCCCACATATCATTATCATCCACTATACAAACCCCCACACCCCCACTACAGTGCTGCACCTGTTGCTCACTCCTTTATCGCCCATCAACTGCCAGCATTGTGTTTCAACACTAATTCCCAGCACATATCTCCTCACTGCCCAGCTCACATTATTCATGCACAACACCATCTTTTCCACCACTGTGCGCCACTGGTTTAACGCAGTAACAGGCTCTCTTTCATTTCCACCATCTGAATTTTTTCACCACATGATATACTCATCAATGATAACATTTAGGTCCCTCCATGATACTTTACCCCACCTGTTGTCACTATAGAAACTCATCTTGTCGATATTATTTCCAACTGATTTCTGATTGAGTGAGTATTGATTCATTGCAGGTTGCCAGCAATCCTCCTATCCACATCAGCTTATACAGGTTTGAAAAAAAAAAATTCTTTTTCTTCTTTTCCAGCATCCATTTTATCAATTGCTCGATCTAATTTGAATTCCAGTTGTAGAAATTTGCTTAAATTTTCCCATGAATTGTGTAGAAGATTTCTTTTTTTCTCTGTAAAACGTCTGTCATGAGATTTATTTAGGTCCATCACACCATCGCTATGTCAAGTCTGAATGCTGCATAAAGCTCTTGAGCTCCCACCTTAGGACAGGGAGAATAAATACTGATAAAAATATATATATATATATATATAGCAAAAACTGATCCTCACTATATGTAATTGCACATTCCTAAAGTCATAACACATCAAGTAGGATCACTTCAATATGGCTGACTGAGCTTAGTTTGATGGGTTAGCTAAAAAGTTTTTTTTTTTTTCTCTCTGGATCGGTTCATTCTGCCTAGATCCACTCATTATCAGGTCACACCCTTCCTGTATTATGCCTCAGCATGCTCACATTTTTTTAATCCTAATTGTGGTCTACCTCACGGCATTCACTGGTATTGTTTGCTGACAAAAGCACCATCCTGCTTACAGCATTGCCACTTTCATCCACTTATATGGAAAGTATATAAGTGGTATACATATATAGATATGTACATATATGAATCTATGCATATATAATATATATTCAGGTATTTACGTAGGTGTATATCATTTTGTCATAAGGATGAGCAAATTCTCTTACCATTGGCATCTTTTGAGATCTAGGTGATGTGTATAATTCCCTCCCATTTTTGTTTATCAACCAAGTATTTTGCAGGAAATACATGGAAAATACAATTTTCTTCTTAGCTTAGAAATTCTTTATTTAATTCAATATTGCGATAGTTAAATCATAATGAGAATTCGATATTTCAAGTGCTAGAATAGAATGAATGAGCATTGTAGATATCATGAATTACTTGTTCTTCATGCATTTTTTTCTTTTATTTCTCAAAATCTCACAATGGTGAAACACGAATGGCACGTGCACCATTTCGTAAGAGGTAAATTAATCCTAAGTTGATGATCCATATCAATGGCCATAGTCAGGGTATGGACAAAACTTAGGATTTTTATCTTTTACGAAACAACACTGGACCCATAATGGATCCGTTTTCAAAATTCATCATATTTTTCTTAAATATCTTCTTCTTTTATTAGAATTTAACCTAAAAATTAATTCAAAATATATACCAATGGCCATAGTCAGGGTATATTGAGAGTTAATTTCATTTTAAATTCTATAAAAGCACCAAATGTGTTTTATTCTTCACCTGAATTTAAATATAGATTATTATATAATACATTCAATGACCATAGTCAAGGATGTATTATATCTTCAATCTTATTTTAATTCATCCAAAGAATGAAATAGCTTTTCAAAATCCAATTTCAAAATCCTTTAAATTCATTCATCATTTAGAATAGAACTGCATCATATTTTCAAAATTAGTTTTTCAAAACTCCAAGTGATGTAAATATCTTCTTCAATCAATCTTCAATCCTATTCATCTTTTTCAATTCTATTTCATTTTCCATCTCAGAGTCCAATTTAACTTTGAGATTTCAATTTCATTTCATATTCAAAATTTCCAAATTCAAATTCATTTTCAAAGCTCAATTTTACTTTGAAATTTCAAATTCATTTTCAAAAGACTCCAATCAAACTCAAAGTTCAATTTAACTTTGAGATTCTTGATTCATTTCAAGCTTCAAGTCCCAAGTCTAAATTGACTTTGGGATTCATCTATATATTCAAAATTTAAATTTCTAAAAAATTCCTTTTCCCAAATTCAAATCAGACTTAGAAATTCTTGATTCCTCTTTTTAACTCTAAATCCATTTTAAGATCCAAAATTCAACACTCATATTGGATCTCAGACTCCAGATCCAATTTACCTATAGGATCCAGAATCAATTTCACTTTGGATCTTAGACTTCAGGTCCAAGTTTCCATTCTAGGATCCAGAATATAATTCTACATTGAATCTCAGACTTCAGATCCAAATCCATCTTAGGATCCAGAATCCAGTTTCAATTTTGGATCTCAGACTTCAGATCCAATTCCATTTTTAGGATCCAGAATTCAATCACATGTTGGATCTTAGACTTCTGATCCAAATCCATCTTAGGATTCAGAACCCAATTTTATCTCGGATCTCAGATCTCAGACCTTAAATCCATCTTTAGATCCAATTTCATTCCCAATTCTAATCCAAATTCCATTTTTCAGATCGCATCTGAACTCCCTAAATCCACTTCCATTCTTAAATACCATTTGATTATCTCAGATCCATTCCAAACTTAAAAATCCAAATTCAATTCCATCTCAAGTATTCATTTCCTTTTCTAAATTCAAAATCCAAAATTCAAAGTCGATTTTGACTTTGAAACTTCATTTCCTTTCATTTCAAAACTTCAAGTCATTCTTTCTCATTTATTCTGCCAATTCTGATTCACTTCAAAGACTTAGAACTTCTCTGATCTATCTCAAGTTCTAAAGTTAGATTCAATCATTCCTCCACTTCCCTCCCAAGTTCATCTCAGAATACTTGGAAATTTCTAAATCAATTTTCAAAAGGAGCATACATTTTTGCCTTTGCACAAGCATGGTTCTTTGTGCATTTGGAGTTAGAATAAATTCTTAGATTATATTTAGGCAAAGCAAAAGGCATAGATTCGATCCTTGGTTCGATTACCCCTGGTAAAGGCGCCAGGAACGGTCGAACCTCGTACCGACGAGCGAATCCCGTCTCTCCATTTTCCCGCGAATTTTCAAAACGGAGGCGAGTTAAATTTCTAAATGTTTTCAAATTAAGGTCAAGTGAGACTGCGCAAAACAGTTTCCCTTTTCCCTTTCTTTCTTTCTTTTCTCTTCTCTCTTTCTTTTCTCTCTTTTATTTTCTTCCCCTCAAAAAGGAAGAAAATAGAGGTTACAAAAGGAAAAGAGAAGGAAGAGAGAGAAACCATAAAGAGAGGAAAAATTTTGCGATGATCACACCATCGCCCTTTGATAGGTTGCTCCGACATTCTTGAGCCCAAATGGCATCACAGTGTAGCAAAAGGTTCCCCATGGGGTAGTAAATGAAGTCTTTGACTGATCACGGACGGCCAACTTAATCTGATTATAACCTGAATATCCGTCCATGAAAGAAAACATGGCATGACCTGCTGTGCTATCGATCAACAGGTCAATATTAGGAAGTGGATAATCATCTTTCGGGGTGGCTTTATTGAGATCTCTGAAATCAATACATATCTGAACTTTTCCGTTCTTTTTGGGGACTGCCACGATATTTGCTAACCAATCTGAGTAATCAATAGTTTGGATGAAACCTGCCTTCAGTAAATCTTCAAGTCCTTCCTTGACTTGTTGCTCAATTCGAGGGTCTAATTTCCTCAATTTCTGCTTGATTGGTCTGGCTTCTGGTTTTAACTTGAGTCGATGCTCAACCAGTTTTATATCTAATCCTGGCATATCTTCGTAAGTCCAGGCAAATACTTCTTGATGCTTTTTGAGGAATTGGATGAGTCTAGCTTTCTCAATTTCACTTAGACTCGACCCGATTTTGAGAATTTTCGGATCATCTTCCGATCCAATGTTGACATCCTCAATTGGATCTTGAACCAAAGATGATGGTTCATCCTGCTTCTGAATGTGAGCAAATTCTGGCAAATCCTGAATAGTGGAATCAAATTCAGCTGGCTCTTCAGTCTGCTCTGTTGCCTGACTGACCTCCGCTCTGTCTTTCATCTCAGGGAACCTTGCCAATTTCAGATATTTGAGATTGATAACGAATCTTGTCATCGATTCAAGAGTTAATGGTCCTGAAAATGTAAGAAAGGTTTTTATTTAAGAGAAAGTACGAGCCAAATCAAATTTTTGTATAAGTAAAGAATGTTGAGAAACTCTGTTTTGATGTCACACAATATGATACACTATCGTATTTGATTTTATATAATATGATAATATGTCATCTTGAATAATGTTATATTATGACTGAATATGTTTTGCCATAAATCTAACGAGTATTTGATGCAAGGATATCTCACCCAATAAGGATGGAGACTTCCTGTTCAAGTACAACTATGGTGCAATCATACTCCTTGAAGAAAAAGCTTGATGAGTCATGCATTCCTAATGTTCAAATGAAGAGATCGGCTACCTCAAGATGAAGACTTTTTTCTTCTTTAGAGTCATATGTAACAGAACCTTCAGGAACTTGCATATTGCATATTACATACTCATTCATAAACACTATATCATAAAAGTATACGATAGTTTCAAAAAACTCCTTTTTGAAAATCAATAATTGTACCTTCTTACAACCTTTTATGAAAAAGATATTTTGTCATGTAATAATTGTACCTTACACTATATACAAGACAACATGAAAAAGAAATGTAGGAAAAAGACAAAAACACAAAATCGGCTACATAAGAAAACCAAATATAATATGTTTTTGAAAAGACTTTAGTTACCTTCTTTAAAGAAAGGTTTCTAATATAAGAAGAAGACAAAAACATAAATCGGCTACACAAAAGAAAAACAAATAAAATATGTGTTTAAAAGGACTCTAGTTACTTTTTTCAAAACCATAGAATGTCGACTTACTTGAAGTCATCATTCTCTTTACAAAGCATTAAATACCTCCTGTAACAAATCCTTGTTAATATCCTTCTCAAAGAATGTCGACCTTCTTTTTGGTCCTCATTCTCTCTGGAGACTTTGAAAAACACAACATAAAGAAAACACTTGACATGGCTATGTACAAATAAATATCTCAAAGCACTCATTGTACTTACACTCATTTAAAGCAAAGAAGTACTAATGTACCTCAAATCATTAATTAGAATAAAGACAAAACTACAACCCAACGTTCAATGTACTATTGTAAGAAATAGACTTTTTACATAAAATATGTATTACCTAAAATATTACAACGACTAGTGTACCCTCTAGTTTACTTTTATGGAAAAAGGCATTCTCGAAGTTCTCTAAAAGATATTTTTGAAATGACATAACAATTCACATTTCAAAAAGTTACAAATCCAAAATGTAACGACTACTTTTTAAAAGCTATATAAACACACTCAAATAAACTATTCAAACAATGGAATGGAATAGACGTGTGAGCTTACAACGAGAAAAATTCCTATTCGATATTTGAAAAGAGAGCCTTTAAAAAGAAAGAGAAAAAGGAAAGAAAGAAAAGAGAAAAAGTCAAGTCCAGCTCTTTGACAAAGAGTATCCTCTGAGTGACAAACAGAACATTCTGAGAATCCTTCATTCGTGCATTCATATCATTATGAAGGTTCTATAGGAAGTATTGTAACTCTGTTATTCACTGTATTCCTTCTTTGTTGAAAGAAGTAGACCTCTGTGAAAGAGGGTGTTGCCCTTCTCTGTTGAGAGAAGAAGACCTCTGTGAAAGAGGGTGTTGTCCTTCTCTGTTGAGAGAAGAAGACCTCTGTGGAAGAGGGTGTGCCCCTTCTCTGTTGAGAGAAGAAGACCTCTGAGGAAGAGAGTGTTGTACTATTTATCCGGTGACTCGGATGTTATAGTGGAAAGCTCAAGTGGTTTGCTTGGGGACTGGATGTAGGTCTGGATACTGACCGAACCAGTATAAATTATGTGTTTTATGTGTTGTGCCTTATTGCTTAATTATTTTATTTTATCAATCTTTATCATATTTCACTATTCACCCCCCCCCTCTAGTGGAATTTCATTTGGTATCAGAGCAGGTTTGCTGGTTTCGACGTAACAAGTCTTCCAGCACAAATGGCATCTACTTTCTATGCTCGTGATATTGAAGGTCAACATGCATCTCGTCCACCTTTCTTCAATGGCTCCAACTATGGATACTGGAAGTGCAGAATGGCTATATTTCTCAAATCCATAGATTTTGCTGTATGGAAAATTGTTGAGCATCCATACACATCTCCATCCGCAGACTATAGCTTATGGTCTGATGAAGAAAAGAAAATGGCAAACCTAAATGCAAAGGCTATGAATGTCTTATATTGTGCCATTGATCAAAACGAATTCAATAGAATATCTATATGTGAATCTGCATATGATATTTGGCATTCTTTGGAAGTTATTCATGAAGGAACCAACAAAGTGAAAGAAGCCAAAATTTCATCTCTTGTTAGAAAATATGAGTTGTTCAAAATGAACAAAGATGAACCCATCACAGAGATGTTTACCAGATTCACCAACATCACCAACGATCTGAAATCTCTGGGTGTAACATATTCCCAGACTGAAAAGGTGAAGAAAATCTTGAGATCTCTCACAACTGATTGGGAGAAAAAGACTACTGCTATTAAAGAAGCTCAAGATTTATCTAAGCTTACTTTGGACGACTTAATAGGCAATCTTATGGCCTATGAAGTCCACATGAAAGAAAGAAGGGAAGAAGAGCAACCAGTAAAGAAAACTCTAGCTTTCCCAGCCCTATCTGAGAATGAAGACTCAGATAAAGAATCAGAAATTGCGCTACTTACCAGAAAATTCCAGCGCTTCATGAGAAGGAACCGGCTTCCAAACAAGTACAAGGAAAGAAAAGATCCTAAAGAAGATCCCATGTGCTTTCAGTGTAATAAGCCAGGCCACTTAAGACGTGACTGTCCCCTTCTCAAAAGAAAGTCCAAGACTGAGGAACCAAAGAAGAGGTTCTTCAAGAAAAAGGCTCTGCATGCTCAATGGGATGATTCAGAACCATCCACTAGTGAAGAGTCAAGTGATGATGAAGCCGAAACTGCAAATATGTGCTTCATGGCAAACGAAAGTTCGGTAAGTGAAATCTCTGATTTTTCCTTTGAAGAACTTCTAGATGCTTTTCAAGAACTATTTGAAGAATCTAGAAAATTGAGTTTCAAAAATAAAGATTTAAAATCTGAAAATCTAAAGCTTTCCCAAGAGAATGAAAAACTCAGCAGTGAAAATTCTGAGTTGAAAAAGGAAAATCTTATGCTTATGTCTGAAATTTCTTCTACTAGCTCCAAAACTAAAAATCTGCAAGTAGAAATTTCAGAGCTAAAAAGTAAAACTGAGAACCTCATGAAAACGGTTTTCAAGTTTACTAAAGGTAAAGAGAACTTGGATAAACTCTTATCCTCTCAGAAGGTCTCTTTTTACAAGAATGGTATTGGCTACTCTCATTTCAAAAAGCCTTCTTGTATAAATCAAAAGACCACGTTTGTGAAAAGTTCATCTGAACCAAATAAGGAGTATTATAATGATAATCTTTTTAACTCCTCTAAAGATATAGACAAACCCAAATCCAAATGGATATGGGTTCCAAAGTCTAACAAAAAAGGACCTGATTGGGTACCAAAAAGGAGATTTACTTAATGTTTTGCAGGCTCCAAAGAAGAAGAACAGATGGATACTAGATAGTGGATGTTCAAAGCACATGACAGGACATCCAGACCTTTTTGTTGTTCTTCATCATAAAGAAGGAGGAACCGTCACCTTTGGAGATAACAACAAAGGTTTGATAATTGGTATTGGAAATATTGGTAACATAGATAAACCTCTTATCAAAGACGTTCTCCTTGTTAAAGGCTTAAAACATAACCTACTAAGTATCAGTCAAATGTGTGACACAGGTTATAATGTTAGCTTTAATCATGATGCATGCCTCATAACAGACACCAATGAAAACATCATCTTAAAAGGTATAAGAAAGAATAATATATACGAACTATACCTAGAAAACATCACAGAACATTGTCTTATAGCTAATAACGACTCTCAACATTTATGGCACTTAAGAATGGGTCATGTAAATTCTAAATACATGTCTAAATTAGCTAAAAACAAGTTAGTACGTGGGTTACCCAAAATTTCTTTTAAAAAGGATTACTTTTGTGATGCATGTCAATTAGGAAAATTATCAAAATCATCTTTCAAATCAAAAAATATCATTTCAAGTGAAAGACCTTTAGAGCTTCTCCACCTGGATCTTTTTGGTCCTTCTAGAGTAGCTAGTCATAATCACAATAAATACGTTTTTGTTATTGTAGATGACTACTCAAGATTTACTTGGGTAATATTTTTGAAAAACAAAAGTGACACGTTTTGTCAATTTGAAATCTTATGTAAAAAATTACAAAACGAAAAATCTTGTTCTATTGTTAAAATCCGTAATGACCATGGAGGAGAATTTCAAAATGAACTTTTTGAAAATTTTTGTAACTTGCATGGTATTTCTCATAACTTTGCCTTTCCTAGAGCTGCACCTCAAAATGGTGTAGTAGAAAGAAAGAATAGAACCCTTCAGGAATCTGCCAGGACTATGCTCCAACACAATAATCTTGCTAAATCTTTTTTGGCAGAAGCTGTTAATACTGCATGCTACATAACAAATAGAGTTCTCATTAGACCCTTATTAAATAAAACTCCCTATGAACTATTCTATGACAGAACTCCAAGAATAGACTATTTCAAAGTCTTTGGATGTAAATGCTTTATCCTAAACACAAAAGATAGCCTGGATAAGTTTGATGCTAAATCTGTTGAAGGCATATTCTTAGGATATTCAAGTCATAGTAAAGCATACAGAGTTTTCAATAACAGTCATAATACTATTGAAGAATCTATGCATGTTAGTTTTTGTGAATCTATTGATCAATCTGTTCATAAACAAACTAAGGATGATGATGTTGAAAGTATAGATTTATTTTTAGATTACAAAGCTAAGTCTAATGAAGATGATCATCAAAGAACCTTTGTCGATATCAAAGATCATCCTCAAAAGCAGATTTTGGGAGAACTAACAAAGGGGGTTCAAACTAGAGCTCAGCTAGAACGGATTGCAAACATGGCATTCATTTCTCTCAACTTGAACCAAAGAAGATTGATGAAGCCATCATTGATGAGTTTTGGATGCTAGCCATGACTAAAGAATTGAATCAATTCCAAAGAAATGATGTTTGGGATCTTGTACCTAGACCAAAGGATCATCCAATCATTGGGACAAGATGGATCTTCAGAAACAAGCTAGACGAAACAGGTAATGTTATAAGAAACAAGGCCAGACTAGTAGCTCAAGGATACAACCAGGAGGAAGGTATTGATTTTAATGAAACATTTGCTCCTGTTGCTAGACTTGAATCTATTAGAATGTTTTTAACATATGCAAGCTATATGGATTTCAAATAATATCAAATGGATGTTAAAAGTGCTTTCTTAAATGGTTTCATAAATGAAGAAGTTTATGTAAAACAACCTCCAGGATTTGAAAATGAACAATACCCAGATCATGTTTTTAAACTCAAACGTGCTTTATATGGTTTAAAACAAGCACCTCGTGCTTGGTATGATAGATGATGTCTTCTTTTAAATCGTTGTAATTTTGAAAAGATTTTTATATGAAAAACATGTGAAAACCAGACATCAAATAATAAAAACCAGTTCTCACTAGTGAATGAGACCGGGTCGAACTCAGGGAACGGGAATATTTCGTATTCAAGTACACAAATCTAAACTATTCTTTATTGCTGAATTATTGAAAAATAAAATGTTCAGAAAAGGTAAAAACAACTAACTATTACAACAAATGAATACCCTTCGCAGAGGGCATAAAGTGCAATATTTACAAACCCAATTAAAATTCCTACTTCTAAAAATAAAAGCAAAAAGAAGCTTTATTCTTCGTACTTCGTGTCACGTAATCGCTTCCGCTCCAGTCTCGTGCAATCCTGCATAATTCAAAGGACACGAGCAGTACAAGAGATCGAAATAGAAATTATGCTAGACTAAATATAATACTAAAAAAAAATTCTAAAAGAAATCACGAAAGGAATCTAATGACAATTATAATCTAACTACTAACTAATGAATTACAAGGCAATTAAAAACTAATTCACTCACTTAACTAATACCTAACTACTTAACTATAGTCTTGACTAACAATTACAAAATGAAGAAAACAAACAATAGATGATTAACAAAAATTGCATAGAAAGAAGAAACATAAAAGGAAAATGCAATGAATGAACAAATAAGAAAATGAACGGATACACAGTAAAAACAAATCAACACAGGAAATTGAAAATTGTAACAGTGAACAAAATCAGATGCATGACATTGCGAGAATGAGAGAAAAAAAAAATACAGAACTGGAATAATCGATAACAGGAAATTAAAAACTAAACAACAGAAATTTATTTTGTGCGGTGAATGAAAACAGAATTTAACAAATAACTAATAGACTAAATTTATGAAACGTAAATTTTAACAAACAAATTGCAAACAATTAGATCTAATGAATTAAAGAAATCCACATAACTAATCAAAGAAACAGACAATTGGGCGATGAACAGAAAAATCTGACATAGCAACTATTTAGATTTTTTTTTCGTTTTTTCTCTTTTTCACACAGAATTTAATTGAAGAAGAAGATAATGAAGTAGAAAAAGCTGATGCTGAAATCAAACTCGATGTATTTATTTTTTTATTTTTCTGAAACAAAACAGACACAGTTAGATGATCGATTGAAAAGAAAGAAAAAGACAAAGAAGTAGAAGATCAGAAGAAGAAGAAGAAGAAGAAGAAGAAGAAGAAGAAGAAGAAGAAGAAGAAGAAGAAGAAGAAGATACAGAGGATGAAGAAAAATCGGAGGAAGAAGAAGAAGAAGAAGAAGAAGAAGAAGAAGAAGAAATAGAAGATGAAGATCGGATTGGAAAAAGAAGAAGAAGAAGAAGTAAGAAAAGAAAGAGAACTCAGCACTCACCGTACCGTGAACCTGAAGGAAGAAGCTGGCGACCTCCACCACCGCTGGCGTCGCCGGAAGGAAGCTCCACCACCGCCGGTTGCCGGATTTGACAGAGAAAGAGGGAGAAAGGAAAGGTAGGTAAGGAATGGCCCGGTGTTGGTGGAGGAGGGTGAGAAAAGAGGGAAAGAGAGGGAAAGAGGGGAAAAAGGAGAGGTTTCAAGCGTAAATGGGGGAGGCGCCCTTCCACTCTTTGTTTTTGGGTTTTAAAAGTAACGAACCGGCTGGAACCGGTTTGAAACAAATGCAAACCGGTTCAAGCTGGTTTGTTTATTTATTTTTTTTAAAAGCAAACCGGGTGAACCGGTTTGTGTTTATTTTTGCAATTTTCAAAAATCAAAAACTATATAAAATTTTCAAAGAAAAAACAAAACTTATTTATGAAGAACTAAAAAAAACTATAAATTTTTTTTTTCTCTTTTTTAAAAAAAACAAACACTTAAAATGAAAAAATATTTTTCTATATTATTTTTTTTTTCATTTTTAATTGCAAACTAAAACTAAACTACTATGAATATAACAAAAACTAAAATATGTATAAAAATGTAAAAATAAAACTATTTTTCATGCATTTTCTATTTTTAAATCATTTTAACACATTTACTCGAAAACTAACATAAAATTGGGTTTTTGAAACATTATTTCATAAAATCATGCATATTTAAATGTTAATAAACCCTGAATTATATGCATGATCAAATACCCCCATGCTTATGTTTTGCTAGTCCTCGAGCAAACTAGAAAAATGCAAGAAATTAAACTATCACCTAACTCACTTTTGTAGGAATCACGATTGCATTTAGCTCATGCAACAAGCCCTTTCAACCCCTGGGTTACCCCAGTGGACGAGTAAGGTCTCGTGAGGGTTTGCAGTGATGCTACCCACAAACATCTCTGTCATGTATGCATAATATTACACATCCTCATAAGCAGTAAGTAATTAAAGACTTTGTTTTCACAAATATTTCCTATTATTTCACAATCGAAATATAATTAGAGTCTTTTATATACCACCACAGAAAAAGAATTTCTTTCACTTTTCTAAATATCATAATTATTTATGTTTTATTCTTAGAAAATCCAATAAAAACATATTATTATTTACTTATCCTCACTCATATGTTTTCTGCACAGGTTTTCTCAATCACACTTCTAAGCATTGAACTTTTCTTTCTTTTTAAGCTCTTTTCTCTCTCTTTTTTTTTTCTTTTCTTTTCACGCTTTTTTCTTTTTGCGCACTTATTCTTCTCTTATAGCTTGCGTGTGGTCTGCTTTTATGCCTTGTGCAATGTCAATATCTTCTATACTTTTTCAATGCATACCAAAAGATATCAACTAAGACATAAAAGTGACTTCCTTCATTCACCTTTATAACATGAGAGTCAAATATTTCAACTTGTATCTGTTCTCAGTTACGTAGGATCACAAAGTTTTCCACTCTTTTTTTCCGAAATGGAATTAAAAGTTTCAACTTACATCTAATTTCCATCTACTAAGGATTGTGGAATTATCCAAACAACCTAACACATGCTATATTTTTTCTTTTGAGCTCATTTTTTACGCTTTTGTTCATTTGCTTAGTTTTTTCAAAAATAGAACTGTGCATATTCATATTTATGATTCAAAATAAACTCTAACATGTATCTATCATCATTTCCTCAAAATCCACATAAACAACCATAATTTTTAGATTTATGTCAGAAAAATTTTTTCGTGGGGCTTAAAAATCCTCTAAAAACATCAGATTTGAAATAACATTCATATAAGTTCAAACTCTTTCTTTAAAAATCTACTTTTTATGAGAGATGTGTAAACATGTGCAAGAACGTAAACAGAAATATCCAGGTGTGCAAACTACACCCTCCCCCATGCTTGAATGACACTGTCCCAGTGGCACTCCCCCATGCTTGAATGAAACTACGTGAATGCACATGAGAGGAAATAAATGAGGGAAAAGAGTAGAATTACCTGACATGAATTAAAAATACATGTTCTATGAATGTAATAAATGCAATATATACATGACAAAACATGAAACTCATAGAAAAGATAGAAAAAAATAAAACCAAATGAAATCTACAAATCCTAATAACAAATGTAAAACTATACAGAATATGGGTTGCCTCCCATAAAGCGCTAAGTTTCACGTCCCCAGCCAGACGGATCCCTGGAAAAATCCTTCATCGTCCATGAGATCAATGGACGTGAAGTTAGACTCAACCGGGCTCTATGAAGAAAAGAGTGTCATCTGTGACACTACGCACTGTGTTTCCATCCCTTCTACCTCCAAATGTAGGATCATAACTCTCTCGACGTGAAGAACAAAGATTAGTCTCATCTGAGAGACTGGTCAAGAATCGAGAGTCTAGGACCGACCGAGTATCAATTAATGCAACTTCAGACAAGTGGTGAATATGATCAGGCTTGACTTGGTCAAGCACCTTCTGCATCTGTACCTCTTGCTTACTAAAAATTGGTGATCCTAAAGGCTGAGAAAATGGGGCTTTATATGAAGACTGTAACAACTGAGGGCCTTGCCCCTTCTGCTGAGGTAATATGGAAATCGACTCGTCAGTAGAAGTGATATGGGGCTCATGAGTCGATTCCTGAGTGGAGTGACACGCCTTCCCATACTGAAGGGATGTAATAGATTTGACTTGTTCATGATGTGAATCAGTGGGTTGTAAGTCAAATGACATGGAATCTTCTCCCTTAGGGACAACAGATTGACTATGAAGGTTCCCCTGACTTTGTCTACTCAATGTCTGAGCTAATTGTCACATTTGAGTCTCTAGCTTGGCTATTGACTGCGTATGGGAACAAAGAGTGGCCTTGATATCAGAAAATGCTTCTAACATCTTTTCTTGAAATGATGAACTTGGACTGGGCTCCTGAGGTGAAGGTAGACAATACTGGGGATGAACCTGTGGAAATATAGGATGTGAGTAACCTTGTGAAGGGTTACTGGGTCTATACTGTGTCTGGGAGGGCTGATGGAATGGGGAACTGAACTGGTTTCGCCAACCTGTGTTATATGAAGATGTAAATGAATCAGGCATGGGTTTAGCTAAACCTTGGGCAACATTCACCTGTTCCTGAACGAATTCAGGATATAATGGCGCTGCCGGACAATCCGCAACACAGTGTGCAGGGCTAGCACATATCTCGCACACTCTTTCTATTGGATTTCTCGAAGAATTGGCTAGGAATTGATCTAACTTCCTAGTCAACTGGTCAACCTTGGTACGCAATTCTAATTCGGACCCAACTTCGGAAATCCCAACTTTCCTAGGACCACTAGGCAGAGATGTAGTTCTATCGAACCGTGAAGACAAATTATGATGCATCGTGTTTTCACTCAAGGTCTCGAATAGAGACCACGCCTCATCTTCACTCTTGAGCATAAAAGTGCCCCCACAAGACGAATCAACCATTTGACGATGCTTTTCAGTAAGCCCGTCATAAAAATACTGCACCAACTGCCAACGAGGCACCTGGTGATGGGGACACTTGCGGAGAAGATCTTTCAATCTCTCCCAAGACTCGTGAAATTGTTCTCCCTCAATTTGAGAAAAATTGGTTATAGCTTTACGAAACTGATTCGTTTTACTAATTGGGAAATATTTTTTTAAAAATTCTTTTTGTATTCCTTCCCAAGTAGTAATACGAACCGTCTCAAGAGATTTTAACCAGTGCTTGGCTTTATCTTTGAGAGAGAACGGAAACAAAGTTAACTTCATAGCGTCGTCTCCAAAATTATTGATTCGCACAGTCGAGCAAATCTCAAGGAATTCGTCGAGATGACGATATGGGTCTTCATTGCTAAGGCCATAAAACGAAGGTAACATTTGAATCACACTGGCCTTAATCTCAAAATGGCTCGCTCCTACATCAGGTCTCGTGATGCAGGAGGTGGGAGTATACGTATTTGGCATGAAGTACTCCCTCAAAGGACGGATTAATTGATGATTGTCAGCCATTGCGTACACCTTGGAGTAGACCGGTGTAGCACACGTCCTAACTTTGGGTTTTCTACCTGACTAATGCACTAAGTGGCCAAACCACGCAAACCACAAAGCGAGTGAACTAAAAACAACAAAAACTAAACAAACACCACGCAGTTACACATAAAAGAGATTATGCACAGAAATATAAAATCTATGTGTACGGTACCAATCGTACACAGTCACCTCTAAGGGGATCCTAATAGGTGGGCTGTGCAGAAAAGTAAGCTCGTCTCTAAGATATGCACATACGTGGTTCTAAACCTAAATGCACACAAACACTAGGCTATAAAGCGAATACTAATATTACGCCGTTCCCCGGCAATGGCGCCAAAAATTTGATGTCTTCTTTTAAATCGTTGTAATTTTGAAAAGATTTTTATATGAAAAACATGTGAAAACCAGACATCAAATAATAAAAACCAGTTCTCACTAGTGAATGAGACTGGGTCGAACTCAGGGAACGGGAATATTTCGTATTCAAGTACACAAATCTAAACTATTCTTTATTGCCGAATTATTGAAATATAAAATGTTCAGAAAAGGTAAAAACAACTAACTATTACAATAAATGAATACCCTTCGCAGAGGGCGTAAAGTGCAATATTTACAAATCCAATTAAAATTCCTACTTCTAAAAATAAAAGCAAAAAGAAGCTTTATTCTTCGTACTTCGTGTCACGTAATCGCTTCCGCTCCAGTCTCGTGCAATCCTGCACAATTCAAAGGACACGAGCAGTACAAGAGATCGAAATAGAAATTATGCTAGACTAAATATAATACTAAAAAAAATTTCTAAAAGAAATCACGAAAGGAATCTAATGACAGTTATAATCTAACTACTAACTAATGAATTACAAGGCAATTAAAAACTAATTCACTCACTTAACTAATACCTAACTACTTAACTATAGTCTTGACTAACAATTACAAAATGAAGAAAACAAACAATAGATGATTAACAAAAATTGCATAGAAAGAAGAAACATAAAAGGAAAATGCAATGAATGAACAAATAAGAAAATGAACGGATACACAGTAAAAACAAATCAACACAGGAAATTGAAAATTGTAACAGTGAACAAAATCAGATGCATGACATTGCGAGAATGAGAGAAAAAAAAAATACAGAACTGGAATAATCAATAACAGGAAATTAAAAACTAAACAACAGAAATTTATTTTGTGCGGTGAATGAAAACAGAATTTAACAAATAACTAATGGACTAAATTTATGAAACGTAAATTTTAACAAACAAATTGCAAACAATTAGATCTAATGAATTAAAGAAATCCACATAACTAATCAAAGAAACAGACAATTTGACGATGAACAGAAAAATCTGACATAGCAACTATTTAGATTTTTTTTTCGTTTTTTCTCTTTTTCACACAGAATTTAATTGAAGAAGAAGATAATGAAGTAGAAAAAGCTGATGCTGAAATCAAACTCGATGTATTTATTTTTTTATTTTTCTGAAACAAAACAGACACAGTTAGATGATCGATTGAGAAGAAAGAAAAAGACAAAGAAGTAGAAGATCAGAAGAAGAAGAAGAAGAAGAAGATACAGAGGATGAAGAAAAATCGGAGGAAGAAGAAGAAGAAGAAGAAATAGAAGATGAAGATCGGTTTGGAAAAAGAAGAAGAAGAAGAAGTAAGAGAAGAAAGAGAACTCAGCACTCACCGTACCGTGAACCTGAGGGAAGAAGCTGGTGACCTCCACCACCGCTGCCGTTGCCGGAAGGAAGCTCCACCACCGCCGGTTGCCGGATTTGACAGAGAAAGAGGGAGAAAGGGAAGGTAGGTAAGGAATGGCCCGGTGTTGGTGGAGGAGGGTGAGAAAAGAGGGAAAGAGAGGGAAAGAGGGGAAAAAGGAGAGGTTTCAGGCGTAAATGGGGGAGGCGCCCTTCCACTCTCTATTTTTGGGGTTTTAAAAGTAACGAACCGGCTGGAACCGGTTTGAAACAAATGCAAATCGGTTCAAGCCGGTTTGTTTATTTATTTTTTTTAAAAGCAAACCGGGTGAACCGGTTTGTGTTTATTTTTGCAATTTTCAAAAATAAAAAACTATATAAAATTTTCAAAGAAAAAACAAAACTTATTTATGAAGAACTAAAAAAAACTATAAAAATTTTTTTTTCTCTTTTTTAAAAAAAACAAACACTTAAAATGAAAAATTATTTTTCTATATTATTTTTTTTTTCATTTTTAATTGCAAACTAAAACTAAACTACTATGAATATAACAAAAACTAAAATATGTATAAAAATGTAAAAATAAAACTATTTTTCATGCATTTTCTATTTTTAAATCATTTTAACACATTTACTCGAAAACTAACATAAAATTGGGTTTTTGAAACATTATTTCATAAAATCATGCATATTTAAATGTTAATAAACCCTGAATTATATGCATGATCAATAGACTTAAAACCTTTCTATTAAAAACTGGTTTTTCTGTTGGCAAAGCAGATTCTACATTATTTGTTAAAGTAGTGAATAATCATACCCTAATTGTTCAAATATATGTCGACGATATCATCTTTGGATCTTCTAACAGCACTCTTTGTGAAGAATTTTCTAAGTCCATGCAGAAAGAATTTGAAATGAGCATGATGGGAGAACTCACCTACTTTCTTGGACTGCATATTAAGCAAACCAAGGATGGAGTTTTCATCAATCAATCTAAGTATGCTCGTGAACTTCTGAAGAGGTTCAACATGAACTTAACTGCTTCAAAATCTACTCCTATGAGCACTACTACTGTTTTGGACAAAGATGAAGATGCTAAGTCTGTTGATACAAAGGTATACCGAGGTATGATAGGATCACTTCTTTATTTAACTGCTAGCCGTCCAGATATTATGTTCAGTGTTTGCTTGTGTGCTAGATTTCAGTCAAATCCAAAAGAATCATATCTTAAAGCTGTAAAAAGAATAATGAGATATTTAAAAGATAGTTGATTTTGGATTATTCTATTCAAAATCCTCTACATTTGATCTAATCTCATACAGCGATGCTGACTTTGCTGGAAGTAAATCTGACAGAAAAAGCACAAGTGGAACATGTCATATGCTAGGGCACTCACTAGTATCATGGTTCAGTAAGAAACAAAACTGTGTATCCTTATCAACTACTGAAGTCGAATACATTGCTGCTAGCCTAGCCTGTACACAAGTCATCTGGATGAAACAAACTTTGAAAGATTTTGGTTTAAAATTCGAAAATACAACTATTTTATGTGATAACACAAGTGCTATAAACCTTTCCAAAAATCCTGTTTTACATTCTCGAACCAAACACATTCAAATTAGACATCACTTTCTAAGAGAACAAGTCTTAAATAATATAATTAAACTAGAATTTATACCCACAGATAAACAACTAGCAGACATCTTTACTAAACCTTTAAAAAATGAAGATTTTATAAGAATAAGAAGAGAACTAGGTATATGTAAATTGAATGATATATAAAACTAAAATATTAATTTCACTCGAGTTCATAATATTTACTAAATTCATCTTAATAAGGATAATAAAAGAACTTTTAATCGTGTCTTCCTTTTACAATTTTTTTATTTTTACAAAAGAATCATTTCTAAGGGTCTCGAATACCACAAATTGCCTTAAAAGTTGAAACTTCATGTCAAAGTACATTCTACCTCTTGTCACATCATCTTTCATATCACTTTCATAATTATTGTTTCTCATAACTTGACTTTCTCTTTACTATATAGTTACTTTAGTTACTTTTCTCTCTCTCACACATACGATTTGAATCTCCATTCATAACTTTGACTTCTTTACTATTTTCCTAAAGAAACTATGAACTCCTTCAATCGAATTCCTCCAAAAACCTTGTTCCTCAAACCAAAAATTCTATGAATAACAACACATTCTTTATGTCTTTCATTTTGTCACCTTTCAAGTACACATTAATAATCACACTTTGTCCTATCCTCCTCCACGCATACCCATGAGTACTACCTTCTTTAAATATAAGTAATTATGACACTCTTTCATATCACTCATCTCATAACATCCTTTCATCACCTTTTGTCCTCTTGTGAAAACCCCTCATACGAATAACAATCTTCTACACTTCAACCCATGCATTATATTTTAATAACACCCACTTGTTTCTTGTTTTAGTAGGCCATCATTTCTCACTTTTTCTCTCTCTCTCTCTTCACGAGTTTCTCTTTGTTTCTCTCAAAACAACTTTATGTCTAATCAAAATATCTTCTTCTTTCCATCATCATCACTCCTCTCTCTCACGATAGGCTAGCCGATCTTCAACAGAATAGTATATTCCTCATATTCAAATGATATATCTCTTTCTTTGTCCTATCAATATACTTCTCTAAAACTTGGGTCAAAAATTTGATTATTTATCCATCAATCTTTTTGTTGCTACATTTCACGTAAACTTTTACTATATCATCTACTATATCATAGCCTATGTACAATCAATTATCGTCTTTAGCAATCATGACCTTTTTCATATTGTATATCTTTCTCTCCAATCAAGATTCATTAAAAACTTGTCCTCAAGAAAAACTTCATCTTATGTCACTCACACATCTCTATTTGTCTTATTCCAAACACATTCTTCACGAATACTCTCCATAAAGTAGAAACATCTTATAAAAGGATATTTGTTTTTATTAGGCCATTATTTCACCTCATCTCTCGAAAATCTTAAAAAAAAAAAAAAACATAGAAAAATTCACTCTTTTGACTTTATCACACATCAAGTCACTCCATACATGACACAAACTCACAATTCGATAAAACTCTCACATGATAATTCTTTCTTATATAAAAGAATAATTCAAAACCATGTCCTCCTTGACTTCTTCTCAAAAATAATACACTATCCTCCAAACTTGATTTGATTTGTCATTCACAAGCCTCTTAACTTACTTCTCACGGATTTCCTTATTTGACTAAATTCTAAAAATCACTCACTTCCAATGTCATTCAAAACCTATCAAAATTATTTTCATTCTTCTATTTAATGGATTGGTTTATCACACACCAATTTCACTCGCATCTATCTATCATCCTACAAACTATTACTCACTTCAAGCTCGCCCTTGTTAGTCCTCCATTTTTCTTACAAACTCTTGCAATGGCCTCTTCCTCCAACAATGTGATTACTGCAGCACATTTAAGGTATCCAGATCTGTTTCACGACTACAACTTACTATGCTCTCGCCCTATTCATGAAGGTAAATTGGTTAACTTCGACGACTTCATGCTCTTTGACTTAGACACCTATCTCCCTGAACTCAAACCTTTACTAGGATCTTCATCCCAAGCTGCCTATTATCCCGAACTAGTTCGACTGTTTTATACCAACTTCTCTACTGATCATGAACAAACCTCAATCACCAGCAAAGTCCGAGGAAAGCTGATGATTCTCGATGCTTCCGACCTAGGTAGAATTCTAAACCTACCTTCCACCGGTACCGACCTTAACACCATAGTACCAATCGAACGATCGGTACTTCGAAAAATACTTCTCTGCACCAACTGCTACCAACTTCCATGGCACATGAGGAATCTCCAACCTCATGCTCAACTATTTGCCCATATTCTTCTCCACAACATCTATCCCAAGCTTCCCCGCCAGGGATTAGTTCCTCGAAAAATCTCTCTTCTTATCTACGCAATCTTTTCTTCTCTTCCGATAAACTGGTCATCCATTCTTTTCGACCTTTTTATTCGGTATCAAAAATTCGAGCCTCTTCTTTTTGAGTGTTTCATAACTCCCATTCTCAAATACTTCAAAGTACCCCTTCACAACGAAGTCATCCTCCGTCCCTCTCAAGTCCTCGATGGTACCACCTTCAATCTAAGGTCCCTGCACATGCCCGGCTCTGATAAAGCAGATCCAACATCCTCCTTCAATTACTTTTCTGCTATGATGGATATCGAGCACTCTCAGGATCGTATCCTTCGTAATCAAGCCCTGTTGCAGCAGACTCACAAGCGAAATCGTGCCGACCGAACACATTACCTCCTCCACCTTCGAGATAAACTCATTTTTTTTTGTCTGTAATAACTTTTAATTACTTTTGGACTGTAATATTTGGTCTGTAATAACTCTCTTACTCTGGTCCCTTCCTTTTTGTCCATGACAAAGGGGGAGAAAACCTGTCTCCATTACTGGAGAAATACTCTCTTTAAACATTTTTTTATCATATTATTATTTCTATGCATAATGTCTTTTTGACAGGGGGAGCATATTTTGTCATCATAAAAAAGGGGGAGAATGTTGAGAAACTCTGTTTTGATGTCACACAATATGATACACTGTCGTATTTGATTTTATATAATATGATAATATGTCATCTTGAATAATGTTATATTATGACTGAATATGTTTTGCCATAAATCTAACGAGTATTTGATGCAAGGATATCTCACCCAATAAGGATGGAGACTTCCTGTTCAAGTACAACTATGGTGCAATCATACTCCTTGAAGAAAAAGCTTGATGAGCCATGCATTCCTAATGTTCAAATGAAGAGATCGGCTACCTCAAGATGAAGACTTTTTTCTTCTTTAGAGTCATATGTAACAGAACCTTCAGGAAATTGCATATTGCATATTACATACTCATTCATAAACACTATATCATAAAAGTATACGATAGTTTCAAAAAGCTCCTTTTTGAAAACCAATAATTGTACCTTCTTACAACCTTTTATGAAAAAGATATTTTGTCATGTAATAATTGTACCTTACACTATATACAAGACAACATGAAAAAGAAATGTAGGAAAAAGACAAACACACAAAATCGGCTACATAAGAAAAATAAATATAATATGTTTTTGAAAAGACTTTAGTTACCTTCTTTAAAGAAAGGTTTCTAATATAAGAAGAAGACAAAAACATAAATCGGCTACACAAAAGAAAAACAAATAAAATATGTGTTTAAAAGGACTCTAGTTACTTTTTTCAAAACCATAGAATGTCGACTTACTTGAAGTCATCATTCTCTTTACAAAGCATTAAATACCTCCTGTAACAAATCCTTGTTAATATCCTTCTCAAAGAATGTCGACCTTCTTTTTGGTCCTCATTCTCTCTGGAGACTTTGAAAAACACAACATAAAGAAAACACTTGACATGACTATGTACAAATAAAAATCTCAAAGCACTCATTGTACTTACAATCATTTAAAGCAAAGAAGTACTAATGTACCTCAAATCATTAATTAGAATAAAGACAAAACTACAACCCAACGTTCAATGTACTATTGTAAGAAATAGACTTTTTACATAAAATATGTATTACCTAAAATATTACAATGACTAGTGTACCCTCTAGTTTACTTTTATGGAAAAAGGCATTCTCGAAGTTATCTAAAAGATATTTTTGAAATGACATAACATTTCACATTTCAAAAAGTTACAAATCCAAAATGTAACGACTACTTTTTAAAAGGTATAAAAATACACTCAAATAAACTATTCAAACAATGGAATGGAATAGACGTGTGAGCTTACAACGAGAAAAATTCCTATTCGATATTTGAAAAGAGAGCCTTGAAAAAGAAAGAGAAAAAGGAAAGAAAGAAAAGAGAAAAAGTCAAGTCCAGCTCTTTGACAAAGAGTATCCTCTGAGTGACAAACAGAACATTCTGAGAATCCTTCATTCGTGCATTCATATCATTCTGAAGGTTCTATAGGAAGTATTGTAACTCTGTTATTCACTGTATTCCTTCTTTGTTGAAAGAAGTAGACCTCTGTGAAAGAGGGTGTTGCCCTTCTCTGTTGAGAGAAGAAGACCTCTGTGAAAGAGGGTGTTGTCCTTCTCTATTGAGAGAAGAAGACCTCTGTGGAAGAGGGTGTGCCCCTTCTCTGTTGAGAGAAGAAGACCTCTGAGGAAGAGGGTGTTGTACTATTTATCCGGTGACTCGGATGTTATAGTGGAAAGCTCAAGTGGTTTGCTTGGGGACTGGATGTAGGTCTGGATACTGACCGAACCAGTATAAATTCTGTGTTTTATGTGTTGTGCCTTATTGCTTAATTATTTTATTTTATCAATCTTTATCATATTTCACTATTCACCCCCCCTCTAGTGGAATTTCAAAGAACAATGACATAGACAAAATATAAGAAGAAATGATAGATGCTCAAAATGTGAAGAGAAAGTTGATCTTTTATTGATTGGAAATGAAGTATTTACAAGACATTGACAAAAGATGGGATCGTGTTGTCCCTACAAGATTTAAACAAAGAAACAAGAGCAGAAAAAAGCAGGAAAACTAAGGCATCATCTCTTCATTGGCTTCCTTTGACAAAAACTGTCCTTTTGCTGGAATCTTGTCCGGTGAACCCCAACCCTAAACTGTCCGCATGCCGAACTAGAATGATGGGCTCTATCATGCCATCATCATCTTTCCCCATGCCTCGGAATGGCTGGTATCCATGTTTTATCAGCAGATCAAATCCCTTCCTGGCTTTGGATAACTGAGGGAATAAAGGGTGATCTTTGAAGGAGGCGTAATCAATGCGTCCTCCTAGCTTGAAGAAACAAGGTCCCTGCCATTGGACTGTAGCTGCAATATTTTCCTCTTCCATGACATCTTTCAGTTTTAGCATCTCTAGACTGTCACTGAAATTGATCTCATCTGCTTCTCGGATGCTTGGAATATCAGCTGTGAATGTTGGACGAGGAATCATAGGCTGTGGTAGCCTCTCTTCAGGATCTTCGCCCAAAATGGTAGTGATCATTCCACCTTTGGACCGCTTTATGCATTGGTGGAGGGTCGACGGAACTGCATTGGCATTGTGGATCCATGTTCGTCCCAACAACAAATTGTAAGTTGGCGGCACATTGATGACATGGAATAGCACCGTATGCACTGAGTAATTAATGAAGATTTCTAGGAAGATCTTGCCCTTGGCAGTCTGCCCGTGATTGTCAAAGCCGTAGATGGTGATGGGATCAGGCACGTATTCTTCTTCCTTCAATCCCAAGGCTTTCGCTGTCATTTCTGGGCAAATATTCAAGCTGCTGCCCCCATCAACAAGAACATGTGGGACAGTCATGCCCCTGGTCCTGACCACAATGTACAACGCATTGTTATGAGATGAATGAGGCTTAGGCAAATCCTCATCAGAGAAGGTGATAGGCGCATTAGTCATTGCTTGATTTACTATTTGCGCCATATCCTCGGGCGTGGTGCCCGGCTTCACCTTGATCTTTCTTAACAGATCATCCAACTTTTCTTGATGCTTCGGAGAATCATGAGTTAATTCGAAGATGGAAATGTTGGAAAGCGCCGTAACTGGCTTCTGAAAATCATCAGCCTGTTCCTCTGCTGCTTTAGAGGTTTCTGCCTTCTCTGCGCAGGCTTCTTTCTTAAGAAAGCTCTTGGGGAAGATTTGAATTCTTTCATTTTTGATTGGCACACTAGCTTGGTCAAGAAGCGAGAGGATATCTATTTTCTGATACACAGGCTGATCCTGATATAGAACCATTACCTGATGCTGGAGTTTTAGCTCTTCACTAGAGCATGGGTGGATATGACTCTGTGGAAGGAAAGGGTGTTCGGAGATAGTCGATGCTGAATGCTTCGGGAATGGAGCAGATAAAATCTCCATCTTGCCCTCCTCTTCATCTTCTACGAGGATACTTTTGTCGATACAGTCTTGGACCAAATGCTTCAAGACGAAGCAGTGTTTTGTATCATGCCCCATGGCTCTATGGAATTTGCAATATTGCTCTCTGTACTTCCCCATGAATACTGGAGGATCCGCAATTTTGGGCAATTTCACCATCCCATGGGATAGCAGGTATTCCAGCACTTTTTCCAGAGGCTGGTCCAAAGGAGTGAATTTTCTGTCCTTGCTCCAATTGATGTGTTTTGGTTTTTCTTGAAAGTCCCCTTTTTGTTGAGGACCGGTTGGGAGAGATTTGTCATTGCTCTTGAAGAATTTGCCCTTTCTTCCCCTGTTCTGCTCAGGTTTCGACCCGCTGCCACTGTCATTCCTGCTGCTACTGCCCGGATGGTCTTCGGGGATATCAGCTGAGTAGGTAAAATGGGCCTTCTTCTTTGGGTCCAAGATGTTCTTTGCCGAAAAGACACCTTCGTACATCCCATTTTCTACCCCCATTTCGAGCCATTCGGCTCGCTCTGTTAGCTCGATGAAGGACTTGAAGGGATATGGGAAGAGGAGGCTTTTCAGGGGCTGACAGAAATTGTTGAGGATGACCTGGAGGGCATGTTCTTCAGAAATGGGATTCCTCATCTTATTGCAAATACTTCTCCACTTATGGATGAAATCCCTGGCCTTTTCATTGGGCTCTTGCTTGAGGTTGTACAAGTGGTTTAGGGTAGGTAGGGCTTCCGTGTTGAACAGGAAGCGTTCAACAAACATATTAACAACTTTATCAAAATCCCTCAATTCGATGGGATTAACATGTTCAACGTACCACTTGGCCACTATCCCGTCCAAGCTGCGGGGAAAACAGAGAAAAAGGGCGCGGTTATCCTCACTGAACCGGGTGCATTCTGCGAAGAACATTGCCAAATGGGCTTTTGGGTCGCCGGTTCCATCAAACTTGATGAACGTCCGGGGGAGGTTCTCCAGATCCTTGTCCCCTTCTAAACCGAGATAGAAGTCCTGCCTGGTGTACGACCTCTTTCCTTTGTCACGGATTTGCAGGTCCTTGACTATCTTGGTTAAAGCTTGAATTGAATCCTCTGCGGGGGCCCCATACTTGGGCTTGTTTACTGATACTGGCTCTTCCACTGGCCTCTTGGACTGCCGCAGGTGCTTTGGAATGTAGATTAACTGTTCTTCTTCTTCAGAGACTTCTCCTGCTGACCCGGAATCCTCAGAAGTACTTTCACGCTGTTTCTTCTGTTTGTTGATCTTGACTGGCTTCTTCATGGGCCTTTTCTTAGCTTTGCCCTTAGAAGCCGCCTTCTTGGGAGCAGCTTTGGCCTGCTCAACCATCATCTTGGTCATCATTTTTTGAAAGATCCGATACATGGCCGGATCAACGTCGCTTTCATCTCCGGAGTTATTCTTCTTAGACAATCTAGGAGAATTCATCTCCTCTGACTCGCTGTCACTGTGCTGTTGAGCAGCCCGTTTGTCAGCCCTTGTCTGGACCATTTTTCAGATGCCTAAGCTTTCCTGTAGAATATGGGAATGGTTAGAGTATGGAGAAGCCCTTTTGAAAATCACAATTTCTTTGAGAAAAAGCAAGAAATGAGGAGATTTGGTAGACAATTTCAAGAGATTATCCCATTACCCGGGATTGGGTCATCACACGATTTGTGATAATTGTGTTACCATTTGATGATAATAGAGAAATGTGCCTTGTTACCTAGGCGAGGTCGTCAACCATGATAAGATTTGAAGAAATGCGGAAGGGATATCCCTTTTACCCGGGATTAGGTCGTCATCCAAAATTTGTGACCTTTATTTGTGTTATAAACAAAATACAGAAAACAACATTTTTGGCCAAAAGTAAAATTTTATTGATATTTTTAACTTTCAACGACAAAGAGAGGGTGGGCAGACAGTTTGCCACCACTCTTGATATTCAGATGATACATTTGGCCCAGGAAATATAGACAGAGAAATAAAGGAGTTCCAGGTATATTTAGCGACATGATATGCCCCAGACCACTGATCCGACTGCAGGTTGAATTCTGACACGTTGCCTGTCGGGAAACGGGTGTTGGCACGGACCTGCCGCTGTGAAAACTGCCTCAGACATCGTTCCGGCTGATAATCAACACAAAAGAAAGGGCCCATCAACTTGTAGCGCTTGTCACGGGCATAAGTGTATTGAGGAACAGTCTCTCTTCTGTCAAAGAAATCCCAAGTGATCTCCTCCTGATGCAGCTTCTCGATCAAAGCTCGGCATTGGATGACTGTTTTCGGTTGCTTATTGTTGAACCTGAAAGAACTGGCCTTCGAGGGAACGTGTCGCAGAAACCACGACTGCAAGGCGTAAGTGCATCCTTCTACCAGAATGGTCTCCCCGAGAGCAAATCGAGCCAAGCCTCTGTAAAGAAAGGCTAATGCGGCCATGGAGACTGAAAGTTGGCGGGTCTGCTTGTTTCCCCATCTTCGAAAGAGCTGAGCGACTCTGATATCTATGAAATTCTGACCATCTTGGAAGAAAGCTAACCCCACCGTACATAGGATCATGGCATGCTGAATTCTGTCCTTCGCTGCTCGAGACAGAGTGTCAACCTCTTTGTAGGCTCCGTACTTTTGATATAGTTCAAATAGGTCGATGTACTGATTTCCACCAATCTCAGTGAGGGGCCAAGATCTGCTCCCTGTTGCTCTTGCTAAGGCCTCTCAAACATCTACCCCTTTGATGTTGATCAAAAACTGTTGCTCGACAGGATCATCTGGCTGACCAGCTAGTTCGGGCAATCCCATAATATCATTGAACTCATCCATCAGTAGAGTCATTTCCCCCCAAGGAAACCAGAATGTACAGGTACGTGGATTCCACCGTTCTGCCATGGCCTGAATCAGAGCTCCGTTGATGATTCGTTTGTCTGCCGCCGACGCCATCTCCAACCCACAGTCATCCAAGTGGTCTGGGAACATACGTGAGAAGGTGGCGAACCAAGAATTATACCACCGTGGGAAGAAAGGACGAGACTGGATGACCCGCAGATCCGGGGGTCCATCCTGGATCTGATAGAAGACATGATCTTGGGGGAAGACAGCATCGAGGGAATTTGACGCCATTGAGATAATACTGGGGTAAAAGAAGAAATGAGGAGAATTAGATAGAATGCAGGACTTATGGATAGACTCTTTAAAGAATCAACCTGGAAATTTTGAAAAGGTTGATAAAATTTTAAAGGTATTTTCCAGGGTTTTGAAGAAAATTGGATCTAAAAAAGAAAATGTAGGTAGATAGAAATATAGACCTGGGGTTTTTGAAAATAAAGGTAAATTTTGAATAATACACCCAGGGTTTTGAAAAAGGGTTTGATACATATATATGAAAGAAATAAGAGAATTGCCATACAACTAAAGCTGCACAAACAAGGATGCGCAAACAACACTCTCTAAAGGCTGACTCTAAATGCAATATTTGAAATGGCTTGTAGGACCTTAATCCTAACTCTAGGGTTCAAAAAATCATCTGATTCCAATCAAGATATGCCGATATACTCAAGCTGAAGCTCGAAGTACGTGGCATAGAAATATTCCTCCGGTTCTAAGGTAATGGTTTCCCAACATCCTTGAGCACCTACCGATATACCTTGGACTATGGCCCTTAGGTACGTGGTAGGGTGGCGCGAACCCAAATAGGTGGTCCAGTTGTGAGGCTCTCTCCCAAACTATGGTTCAGTGAGACAGCCCAGCAACGTGAAGACCGGGATAATATCAGGTAGGGGATATTTTTGAAAACATGTTCAACATGCAAAATAAATCAGATGGCTCTAATGCAAGTCCTAAAGAGATAGATTAAAATGAAGAGAAGCATACACTTGCATTCATTGTTTTGCATTCAATCCCTAGAATTGAGGAGAGTTGTATTTCAGACCTAAGTCTAATGTGAGCATGAAATAATCTCCTCAATATGGTCCTACCAAACCATACTTAAATCCTATATGCAATGATGTCAGCTTAGGGCAGAATCTAGGCCCCTAAGGTTTGCATGGAAATGAAGCTGACATATATAGAAAAGACTTAGATAATGTCAAAGCAAAAGAAAAGGCATTAAATTTGACTGGACGAAGACGGGTCCCATCTCGGTCGCCAAAACTGTGATCATCGCAAAATTTTTCCTCTCATAATATTCTCTCTCTTCCTCTTCCTTTCCAACCTCTATGTCCTCTTTTTAAAGGGAGAAAATAGAAGACGGAAAGAGAAAAGAGAAGAGAGAAGAAGAGAAAAGAAGAAGAGGAATTCTTTTGTGGGTCTCACTTGACCTTAATTTTGAAAATATTTTGAAATAACTCACCTCCGTTTTGAAATATTTGCGGGAAAACTGGGAGACGGGATTCGCTCGTCGGTACGAGGTTCGACCGTTCCTGGCGCCTTTACCAGGGGTAATCGAACCAAGGGTCGAATTTTATGCCTTTTGCTTTGCGAAGAATTTATCTAAGTTTTTTATCCTAAGTCTAAATGCACAATGAATCATGCTTGTGTAAATGCAAAGATGTATGCTCTTTTTGAAAATATTTTGAAGAATTTCCAAGTGAATCTGATAAAGTGAAGAAATGATTCCTAACTGAGAACTTAAGATTAAAGTTCTAAGTTTTTAGAATAATCAAGAGCTTGGGAAAATAAATCTAGCATTTGGAAATTGATTTTGAAGTTTTGAGAAAAAAATAGAAGAAAAGAAATTTCAGAGTCGTAAATGGACTTTGAATCAGAATAGAGATGATATGGAATTGAATTCTTACTTTGAAGTTTTTGAAATCATAATGGAATGTGGGAAATCTAAATAGAATTGAGAAATAGGATTGACTAAAAAGTTGGAATTCAAGATGGAATTTGAATCCAAAGTCTGGATTCTAAATAGAGTCCGAAGTTGAATTTTGGATTTAGGATTTGAAATGGAAATTTGATTTGAAATCTGGAAATGGAATTGGTTCTAATGAATTGGAATCAAGATGGAATTCGGATTTGGAATTTTGAATAGAATTGGATTCAAGATTTGGAATCCAAGATGGTATATGGATCTGAAATCTGAGACCCGAGATAGGGTTGGACTCTGGATCCTAAGATGGATTTGGAGTCTGAGATAGGATTGGGTTCTGGATCCTAGAATAGAACTTTAGATCTGAATCTGAGATCCAAGGTAGAATGAAGATCTGGATCCTAAAATGGAATTTGAATCTGTAATTGGAGATCCAAAATGGAAATGAATTCTGGATCCTAAAGATGGTTTTTGGATCTGAATCTGAGATCCGAAAAATGGAAATGAGTTCTAGATCCTAAGATAGGTTTGTGGATCTGAATCTGAGATCCGAAATGGAAATGAATTCTGGATCCTAAGGATGTTTTTTTGGATCTGAATCTGAGATCCAAAAATGGAAATGAGTTCTGGATCCTAAGATAGGTTTGTGGATCTGAATCTGAGATCCGAAATGGAAATGAATTCTAGATCCTAAGATAGGTTTGGATCTGAAGTCTGAGATCCAATGTAGGATTGGGTTCTGGATCCTAGAATGGAATTTTGGATCTGAATTTGAGATCCAAAGGTAGAATGAGGATCTGGATCCTAAATGGATTTTAGATCTGTAATTGGAGATCTAGAATGGAATGAGGATCTGGATCCTAAATGGAGTTTGGATCTGTGATTGGAGATTCGAAGTGGAATGGAGTTTATACTTGGAAATCTGGATCCAAGTTGAGACTAGGATTGGACTTTGGATTTGGGTTTTGAGAAGTCCAAATAGGACCTTTAAAGATGGATCTGGGTTTTAGAAACCCAAATCTAAACTTGAGATTCAAATCCAAACCTTGATTTGAAGATAAGGGGATGAATTTGATTTTGAAATCAGAAGATATCTTCAAAGTTAAATTGAACTTTGATTTTGAATTTTTGATTTGAGTTTGGAAGTTTGAATATAAGAGTGATTTTGGAATTTCAAAGTCAAATTGAACTTTGAAATTGAATTCTTGAATCTTGAAGTGAGATAGAATTGGATTTGAATAAGATCTGATGAAGAAAGAGAAACACTTGGGATTTTTGAAAAGAAGTTTTGAAAATATGATGCAATTCTGCCCTATATGATGAATGAATTTGAATAAGTTTGAAATTTGAAATTTGAAAAGCTATTTCATTCTTTAATTGAATTAAAATAAGATTGAAAATATAATACATCCTTGACTATGGTCATTGAATGTATTATATTATAATCTATATTTAAATTCAAAAGAAGAATAAAATACATTTTTTTGTGCTTTTATAGAATTTAAAATGAAATTAACCCTCAATATACCCTTACTATGGCCATTGGTATATATTTTGAGTTAATCCTAAGTTAAATTCTGATAAAAGAAAGAAAATATTTTGAGAAAATATGATGAATTTTAAAGGTGGATCCAGTGTTATTTTGTAAAAGATAAAAATTCTAAGATTTGTTTACACCCCGACTATGGCCGTTGATGTAAATCGTCAACTTAGAATTAACTTACCTCTTACGAAATGGTGCGCGTGCCATTCGTGTCTCACCATTGTAGGAATTTTGAGAAATAAAGGAAAATGCATGAGAACAAACAATTCATGATATTTTGCAATGCTCATTCATTCTACCTAAAGCAGGAAATGGAAATTTCTCATTTATACCTAGCTATTACAATTGAATTGAAATCATGCTCCTGAGCTAAGAAGGGAAAAGCAATCTCTATCTAATTCCTGCAAAACAAATGTTAGCACAAGATGAATGGAAAATAGTATGCCGAATGTACATGAGAATGCTTATATACATGGAGGAATCTAAAGGCATAATTCAGACCTAATGAGAAATGTACATGTATTAATATGACAAGAAGGGAAGGTACGTGTAGGATGTGGACGTAGAAAATACTGTAAATGCAATGAAGAGTTGTGAGGGAATAGTTATGTGATGGCTATTGGTGTGAAGGTGGATGCTACATGCAGGATGTCTAGGTCTTAAATCAGGATTGAAAGCATCCTTGGGTCGGGCTTGTAACGCCCCGGATTTCCAAAACAAAGCTAAGTTAAAATTTTCATGAATTTCTTTTTTTTTTCTTTGCAGCGGAACTTACAAAAGCTTTTAGCAGCGGAATTAGACGATAATGAGTCGTCAGTTTTAGAAAACTCCGAGCACGTTGCAGGTATGTGGCCAAGCAACTCATTGACCACCAAAGTGTTCCATTTTATCGAAAACATATGTTTATTACAACACTACTGCTTAGGAAAGCAGTGTAGGTTCAATAAAAAGGAAGCAGTACAACTCTGTCTAGAGAAACCCTGGAACTCGATGCCGCCTTGCTCCGCATATCGCCACGTAGGTACAACACCTGAAATCCCCATGAAACGGGGTCAGAACCACTGATGGTCTGGTAAGCATGCAGTCATACATCCATTCAACTCAAATACAATAATGACCACTCAGGGTCGCAATGCGCAATAACGACGCTCAAGCCTCCAAGACTTAGCGTATATCGCAAGAGCCTCCTCAGGGCTATGAGTTGAACATCCGCTCGAGTCCTCATGACTTAGAGCAAGCCTTTTTAGGGCTGTGATTTGAATAGCCGCTTAAGTCTCCATGACTTAGCCATGACCTCTTCCGGGTCTCAAAGTGATGTCTAGCTCAAGTCTTCATACTTGGCACATCCGTATCCCACGCATCTAAGGACAACTCCTCGAGCTTCGCTTAGTCGTGCAGATACAACACGGGTCTTTGCCCAGTCGGTCCAATAGTATACCGAACATGACACCTTCACAAAGGTTATGCAGGACTGACTCAACACGTCATCCACTCATACATTCAAAGCATCGTTGTACCTAGAACTAATGCATTGTTTGATAATTAACCGCTCCCGCCTTTGGTACGCAGGTAGAGCTATTGTCCGGGCATCAACGCGACGTTCTGGGGGTTGATTATTCTATGTATTTTAGATACCCCAGAGGCCTGTTGACCCTATCCATAGTAGGGCAGTGTGTTTCAACTGGGAGAACCCTACTAGGCCCATATTCGGATGCATCCTCTACTTGCAGTAGTTGGGTTCAATCCTTAGATCTTAAGGATAACCACGACCCCAAAACCCATGAGTGACTGAGGCCATCGTGGACTCTATCAGGTCCAAAGTAAAATACATGTCACTCAAGGCTGTACCATCACTGTCATTCCACAGTGAGCATAATTCCTGAAGGGGTCTGCCAGTCTTACAATTACTTGGACAGAATCTGCATGCCATTTAGGCATCCCGTGCTTTCAGCACTACGGGAGTATGTACCCGACCCCATTCAGTCTTCCCCAACACAGTCATTACTGAGGGGGTACCCCTAACACAATCTTCAACCGCGGGGTATGTGCGACCTTAAGTCTTATTCATATGCATGCAGAACACCGCTCTTTGGCACTTCGGCCACCACGAGCATCACACCTCTTTGGGTGGAAACAACACACTCTGGCTCTTCGGCCCTTACGAGTCTGGTTGTGTAACCGTTCTCAATGAGCATGCATATGACTCGATCTAAATAGATCGGCTACTCGGCGTATTTTTACGCAACGAGTCCAAACCTAGCCAAGGCGCAACCTCTACTCCAGCTCAGCGGCCCTTACGAGCAAGGTGCCCTTGCAGGCACAAGGATACGAGCCGATCTGGCATCGTTCCATCAACGGACATCATTATGCCGTTCCATTGGTTCTGGCAGCTCTTCTGCCGACCATTTCGTCAGCACCTCCCCTGCTCTACCGGCAGTGGTGCGACGAACCCTTCTACGTTGTAGAGGGCAAACCATGAACTGGGTAGCACTCTGCTATATGTCAGAGTATCCTGCTACGTTCTTTCTGAGCTATTCTTAGCTTCTTTAGAAATTTCAGCAGCACTTCCTCTCTTTTACGGAGAAAGCGTGCGTTTCTTTTATCCATTTCAGCGGCATCTCCCCTCTTTGGTAGGAAATTGCCACGCTTAATTCGGGGAAATGGATGCGCACCGTTGTGCGTACTTTGCATCCATCAAGGTTGCAGGAACCCTTGGCCATAGCCAGGCCATACGAAATTGACTTAGTCATTACGTAAAGAGCATTTTGCCAAAAACCGAAGCCTTTCCAATAGGGGCTTCATTCATCAAGCAGAATCTTGAATGAAGAGCGGTCAAGGAATCGCATGGGCGATTTGGAGTTGATCTCCATTTGAACGCTCATTTATGCGCTATATATGTAGTATAAGCAGAAGCCTGTGCTTTATACAGCGGCGGCGTAAAGAAATGCATATACTATTGTTCAGGGTGTGTAACTGAACGAAATATTCTACATATATAACAAATCAGAAGCCTTGGCATCGTTCGACGCGACGGCGTAAGTAAATACAGTGCAGAAAGCAGGAGCCTTGGCATCGTTCGACGCGACGGCGTAAGTAAATGCATAATCGGAAGTGCAGTAATCGGAAGTACAGAAAGCAGGGAGCCTTGGCATCATACGACGTGACGGCAAAGGTAAATTACATGGCCTGTGCGATATAAGACGCGTCGGCAGTATCAGCAGATATACACCTAGATCTGTATCCAACGATAGTTACGAGGCGAGCGAGTGAACACCGAAGTGTCCTAGAGGGCTCAACCAAGAACTAGGGTGAGATACTATTTTGAAGAACGCATATACTGCGTATTCGAACATATATATCCGACGATAGTTACGAGGCGAGCGCGTGAACACCGAAGCGTCCTAGAGGGCTCAACCAAGAACTAAAGCAAGATACTACTTCAGAAAGTATATTCTATATACAAACAATCAAATACTTGAGAGAGATGGATCAACGAAGCGAACTTACTTCAAATCGTGGAAGAAACGGCTCTGGGTTGCTTCTTGGGCTTCGAGCCTTCCTTCGAGAGGTCAGACTAAGTCAGATGAAGCTGACTTAGTTGAGAAAGAGGTAGAGTAGGTCAAGCTACTCAACCTAAGTGGTTTGAACCAAACAGGGTTCGATCCAAGTCAACTGGGTTCAGCAGGTTCGAACTCAGCTCAAGTAGGCTAAGTCTGGGTTCAGAAATCCAAATCGGAATCTGGACCAAAAAGGACTTTGACTTTGACTTTAAACCCAACTAGGTTCAAGTCAAGTCAACTGGGTTTGGACCAGGTCAAGTGGGTTCAGACCCAGGTCAGGTGGGTTAGGACCAGGTCAGGCAGGCTCAGGCTAAGTCAGGCAGGCTCAGACCAGGTCAGGTGGGCTCAGGTGGGCTAGGCTAGGTAGGGGAGGTTTAGGAGAGAGAGAGAAGGCAAGAGAGAGGGGGGGTCGAAATTATGAGAAGAGAGAGAGTGGGGAGGGCTATTTATAGCCCAAGCCCACCTCCTCTTGGGTTTTTCCATGTCCCTTTTACCCCTTGGCTTCTTTTAAATTCCTGGAGGTTCCTTTTGAGGTGGGGCCCACAAGATATTTCCATAGGATATTTTGTGGGTCCCACAAGATATTTTCTAAGGAATATTTCTGTGGGTCCCACCAATATTTCCGTGGGTCCCGCAAGAATTTCGGGTTTCCGGCGATTTTTTCCAAAAAATTCTGAGTACGCCATTTTCTTCGTATTGACGTAACTAAGAAAGTTGGCTTGTACGAATCTATTGATTTCGTTTAGTTAGGAAGTTATGGCTTCCAGAGTGTTTGAGCATATATTCGCAATTCGACGAATATCCTAAGTATAACTGGCTCGCAGGAATTGATTCGTTTCGCATTCTGAGAAGAAATGCTATTTTTACCGGTAAATGCCTCATGAATTTTATTCAGATATTTTCTGAAAAATTGCGGGTCTTACATCATTACCCCCTTAAAGGAATTTCGTCCGCGAAATTCAGCTAAGAGTACAAGGTGAAGAGTTCAGGATATTTATCCCGCATATCCGATTCAGGCTCCCAAGTGCAATCATCGATTCCATGATGCTGCCACCTCACTTGAACAAGTGGAATGACCTTCGTTCTTAGCACTTGCTCCCGTCGGTCCATGATCTCCACTGGCCTTTCTTCTACCGTCATATCTTCTCGGATGTCAATGTCTTCATGTTGAATGACGTGAGAAGGATCATGAACGTACTTACGAAGCATTGATACGTGAAATACATCATGTATTTGCGCGTATTGTGGTGGCAATGCTACTCGGTAGGCAGTCTCTCCGAGTCGGCTCAAAACTTTGAAGGGACCAACGAATCTGGGGCTGAGCTTCCCCTTCTTTCCAAAATGAAACACACTCTTGGTTGGAGAGACCTTGATAAAAACCTTATCTCCAACCGCAAAAGTGAGTTCCCTACGCCGCTGATCGGCGTAGCTCTTCTGTCGACTCTGAGCAGTCAGTAGCTTCTTTCTGATCATGTGGACCTGCTCAGTATAATGCTGCAACACAATGGGCGAGTCCAAGGTTCGCTCACCCACTTCACCCCAATGGATTGGTGATCTACAGGGTCGTCCATACAAGGCTTCATACGGTGCCATCCCAATGCTAGCGTGGTGGCTATTATTATAAGCAAATTCAGCCAACGCTAGGTGGAAATCCCAATCACCTTTCCATTCCAGCATACAGGCTCTTAGTATATCTTCAAGAGTCTGTATGGTTCGTTCTGATTGCCCATCTGTTTGGGGATGGAATGTTGTACTGAACTTGAGTTTCGTCCCCAGGGCTCTCTGAAGCTGCTCCCAAAAGTGAGAGGTGAACTTCGGGTCACGATCAGATATGATCGAAATCGGCACTCCATGCAGTCTAACAATTTCCCGAATGTAGATCCCTGCCAATCGTTCAGTTGAGTATCGAGTGTTGATTGGCAGGAAGTGAGCAGACTTGGTGAGTCTGTCCACGATCACCCATATTGAGTCATGTTGTCTCTTGGATCGAGGCAATCCAACGATGAAATCCATCGTAATGCCTTCCCATTTCCATTCTGGAATCTCGATCCATTGCATCTTTTTACCAGGTCGCTGATGTTCGATCTTAACTTGCTGGCAGATCAAACACTTCGAGACAAACGTAGCCACATCACGCTTCATACCCTTCCACTAGTACTTCCTCTGCAAATCTCGGAACATCTTCCTACCTCTAGGGTGAATGGTGTACTTGCTATTATGAGCCTCCTGGAGTACTTCCTGTCTTAGCTCAGGGTTATTTGGAACCCAAATCCTTTCTTCCATCCATATTCCTCCATCTTCTTTCAAATGGAAGAAAGTGTCATCTTTTTCAACACGAGCTTTCAATTCCAAGTACTGGGGATCCTTGAACTGTTCGGCTACGATGCGATCGAGGAACTCAATGTGGATCGTCAAACATGACATTTGGATTCTACCTGAATCAGCCAAAAATGGCTTCCACTTGACGAAATCCTCCATCAACTTCCATTGTCCGGTTAGGCTGGCCAGAGTGCCAACAGTCTTGCGACTAAGGGCATCTGCTACAACATTCGCCTTTCCAGGGTGATAGGAAAGCGTGAATTCATAGTCTTTGAGGAATTCCAGCCATCGCCGTTGCCGCATATTGAGTTCTTTTTGAGAAAAGAGGTATTTTAGGCTTTTATGGTCCGACATGACCTCAAATTTCTCTCCATACAGGTAGTGTCGCCAGATTTTAAGCGCGAACACTACCGCGGCAAGCTCCAAGTCGTGGGTTGGATAGTTTTTCTCATGGACCCTCAACTGTCGTGACGCATAGGCGATTACTTTGCCATGCTGCATCAACACACAACCCAGACTCGTTCCTGAGGCATCGGTATATGCCACGAAGCCTCCCTGACTAGAAGGTAAGGTAAGGATAGGGGCAGTGGTAAGCCTCTGTTTGAGAACCTCAAAGCACTCCTTACACTGGTCAGTCCATTCAAACTTGACTCCCTTTTTAAGCAATTTCGTCATCGGTACAGCGATTCGGGAGAAGTCTTGTATGAACTTCCGATAATATCCGGCAAGTCCAAGGAAGCTACGGACCTCAGTGATATTTTCTGGCTGCTTCCAGTCCATCACAGCTTCCACCTTCGCAGGATCTACTGCGATTCCATCTTTTGAGATCACATGACCAAGGAACATCACTTTGTCTAGCCAGAATTCACATTTTGAAAACTTAGCATAGAGTTGGTTATCTTGAAGGGTTTTCAAGACGATTTTCAAGTGCTCCACGTGTTGTTCCTTGTTCTCAGAATATACGAGAATGTCATCAATAAAGACGATGACAAAGCTATCCAAATATGGTCTAAATATCCGGTTCATTAGATCCATAAAGGCAGCAGGCGCATTAGTGACTCCGAAGGGCATTACTACGAACTCATAATGGCCGTATCTCGTTTTGAAGGCTGTCTTGGGTATATCCTCTTCCTTTACTCTGAGTTGATGGTACCCAGACCTGAGGTCGATCTTGGAGAACACCCTCGCTGTTCTGAGTTGATCGAATAAGTCCTCAATCCGAGGAAACGGGTACTTATTTTTAACAGTTGCCTGGTTAAGCATCCGATAATCGATGCATAACCGAAGGGATCCATCCTTCTTCTTTACAAATAGCACTGGGGCTCCCCACGGTGACACACTCGGTCGGATGAACCCTTGTTCCATCAGTTCTTCCAACTGACACTTCAACTCACTGAGTTCAGCTGGTGCCATACGATACGGGGCTTTGGATATCGGCGTTGTTCCAGGTAAGGATTGAATTCCAAATTCAACCTCACGAAGTGGCGGAAGTCCTGGCAATTCCTCAGGAAATACATCGGGAAACTCCCGCACCACTTCCAAACTCTCAAGGGGTTGGTCGTTGGATTTTTCCACCGAGAGACTCAACAGGAAGGCCACACAACCCTTCCTAAGGTATTTTTGTACCTTAAGTGCTGATATGAGCCTTTTCTGTGGAACAGGTTTGGATAACCGGTATTCCATCTTAGGCAATCCGGGTCAAGATAGAATCACTCTGCCCTCGCGGCACAGAATCTTGGCATTATTCTGAGCCAACCAATTCATTCCCAGAATGACATCGTACTGTACCATATCGATCAGGATGGCGTCAATAGGCAAGTGTTGCCCTGCTATCTCAATATCCAAATTTTTCACACACCGGATACATTTGGTGCGTGAACCCAACGGGTTATATACTTCGATCATTTTATCAATCGGTTGCACCGAAGCGTGGAGTTGTTCGGTGAAATCGTCAGAGATAAACGTATGAGTAGCACCACAATCAAACAAGACGTAAGCTGCATGTCCATTAACAGGTACGGTGCCTTCAATCAGGTCACCATTTTCGACTTGTTCAGTCGTTACAGCATATACACGACCTGCAGCAGGCCTTTGTTCTACTCTAGGTGGAGGTCGTTGAAACTGAGAACGTTGTGGGGCTGGTCGAGAGGGTCCGGCAGATCCGGCATTACTCCTCTGTTCATCTGCAGCCTTCTTGGCGCAATCCCTTATAAAGTGGCCCATCTTGCCACAATACAAGCACCCACCAATGTCACGAGGACATGGCTTTCCGGGGTGGTTCATACGATACCTTGGGCAGCTGAAGTTGGACTGCTGACCATTCGGAGTTGTATTCTGTCTTGGCCTCACGACTTGTTGAGTGTTGTTCCCTCCTTGGAACTTCTTCTTTTGAAAGGGTTGTCGTGAACCCTGGCCACTTGGGAACGTCCTTTTACGATTCCCACCATTTACTATGGGCTTCTTTGCTACGATCACTTTAGATCGTGCCCAGTCCTCTTGGATTTTTGAAGCTGCTGCTACCGCAGCCTGAAAGGTCGAAGGCATGCTTGTTATCACTCGAGATCGCAGCCCTTCGCGCAGACCATTCACATATTTGTCGGCCCTTTCTTGGTCTGTTTCGAACAATTGAGAGCAGTAGCGCTCTAGATTCTGAAATTTGGTGGTATAGTCCATTAGACTCATACCGCCCTGTTCCAACTCCAGAAACTCCATCTTTTTCTTGTTTCTGGAATGCAACGGGAAGTAATTATCCATAAAAGTCCTCCGAAAGTCAGTCCAAGGAATGACTTCGACTTGTGAGAACTGGATAAGTTTAGTGGTATCCCACCACTTCCGTGCATTATCTTTTAACCGATACGTGCCAAAGTTAGTCTTCTTTTCCTCTGGTACTCCCAATACTAAAAAGGCACGTTCTGTCTCTTCGATCCAACTCTCCGCGAGCTCAGGATCGGCTCTGCCAATGAAAACTGGCGGGTCAAGCTTGAGGAACTTCTCATAAGTCACTCCTCCCAGGTGCTCATTTCGTGGTGCGACTGGTTCTGGCCTCGTTTCACGGATGACGGTAACCAGGTTGTTGAGTGTCTCCAACAGGAATCCCTGCGTATGGGACTCCTCGCTTGGTATGGTTCTCCTCGTCGTAGGAGCCATTTATCTATGCACACACAAGCACTTGTTTTTAGTTTCTCGATGTATATGAGGAAGTAAAAGCTTTATTTACTTAATATACATCACATTTACACAAGCATCGCCTTAAACAAAACGTCATGCCGCACTGGCAGACTTTAGGCGTTGAGAAACTATATACATGAGTCTACTGACTCCAAAACATCACCAGTCTCTTTAAGACTTAGATTTCTTTGATGAAGACGAACTCCAAAAGGTCCATCTATTGCCACATGGCCTTGTTGCAGGCACTACTAGCTTTGGCTTGGGCGGCACTTCCGCACTAGCAAGCGAATATTGGGGATATATGAGGGACTCCAGTCCACTTTCCCAGTCAACAAGATCAAGACTCTGGGAGTCTGGAATAATGATTGGCGAACAGAAAGAATCCCCTCTTTTGTTCCTGCCATTTAAGCTCGGCATATGCGATGCCGGATGGTAGCTTGGCGAGTGATAGACCTCCGCAGGGAAGTTCAAATCAAAATCCCTCAGCCTTGGTAATTCATCAAAAGATGTTGGGGCATGGTTGCTCCCAACACTAGAGTGATGCGGTCCACTGACACGCGAAGTCTCATCCCTGAGACCCTTTGAAGCCCGCCGACCCATATCGGCGGTATATTTCCTTTGGCATTCGTTGGCGGAATGCCCATCCTCGCCACAATATTGGCAGTCTTGGACTTCATACGGGCATATCCACTCATCGTGCATGACCTTGCAGCGATAGCAGTATCCATGCGAGTCATGAGTTGCCATCTATACAAAGATGCACCCAAATCAGAACAAAAGTATAAAAACATATACTTACAGTGCGATATGGTGACCATGACGGATCTTGAACCAGGTTTCTCAGACTCATGCTCTGATACCAATTTTGTAACGCCCCGGATTTCCAAAACAAAGCTAAGTTAAAATTTTCATGAATTTCTTTTTTTTTCTTTGCAGCGGAACTTACAAAAGCTTTTAGCAGCGGAATTAGACGATAATGAGTCGTCAGTTTTAGAAAACTCCGAGCACGTTGCAGGTATGTGGCCAAGCAACTCATTGACCACCAAAGTGTTCCATTTTATCGAAAACATATGTTTATTACAACACTACTGCTTAGGAAAGCAGTGTAGGTTCAATAAAAAGGAAGCAGTACAACTCTGTCTAGAGAAACCCTGGAACTCGATGCCGCCTTGCTTCGCATATCGCCACGCAGGTACAACACCTGAAATCCCCATGAAACGGGGTCAGAACCACTGATGGTCTGGTAAGCATGCAGTCATACATCCATTCAACTCAAATACAATAATGACCACTCAGGGTCGCAATGCGCAATAACGACGCTCAAGCCTCCAAGACTTAGCGTATATCGCAAGAGCCTCCTCAGGGCTATGAGTTGAACATCCGCTCGAGTCCTCATGACTTAGAGCAAGCCTTTTTAGGGCTGTGATTTGAATAGCCGCTTAAGTCTCCATGACTTAGCCATGACCTCTTCCGGGTCTCAAAGTGATGTCTAGCTCAAGTCTTCATACTTGGCACATCCGTATCCCACGCATCTAAGGACAACTCCTCGAGCTTCGCTTAGTCGTGCGGATACAACACGGGTCTTTGCCCAGTCGGTCCAGTAGTATACCGAACATGACACCTTCACAAAGGTATGCAGGACTGACTCAACACGTCATCCACTCATACATTCAAAGCATCGCTGTACCTAGAACTAATGCATTGTTTGATAATTAACCGCTCCCGCCTTTGGTACGCAGGTAGAGCTATTGTCCGGGCATCAACGCGACGTTCTGGGGGTTGATTATTCTATGTATTTTAGATACCCCAGAGGCCTGTTGACCCTATCCATAGTAGGGCAGTGTGTTTCAACTGGGAGAACCCTACTAGGCCCATATTTGGATGCATCCTCTACTTGCAGTAGTTGGGTTCAATCCTTAGATCTTAAGGATAACCACGACCCCAAAACCCATGAGTGACTGAGGCCATCGTGGACTCTATCAGGTCCAAAGTAAAATACATGTCACTCAAGGTTGTACCATCACTGTCATTCCACAGTGAGCATAATTCCTGAAGGGGTCTGCCAGTCTTACAATTACTTGGACAGAATCTGCATGCCATTTAGGCAGCCCGTGCTTTCAGCACTACGGGAGTATGTACCCGACCCCATTCAGTCTTCCCCAACACAGTCATTACTGAGGGGGTACCCCTAACACGATCTTCAACCGCGGGGTATGTGCGACCTTAAGTCTTATTCATATGCATGCAGAACACCGCTCTTTGGCACTTCGGCCACCACGAGCATCACACCTCTTTGGGTGGAAACAACACACTCTGGCTCTTCGGCCCTTACGAGTCTGGTTGTGTAACCGTTCTCAATGAGCATGCATATGACTCGATCTAAATAGATCGGCTACTCGGCGTATTTTTACGCAACGAGTCCAAACCTAGCCAAGGCGCAACCTCTATTCCGGCTCAGCGGCCCTTACGAGCAAGGTGCCCTTGCAGGCACAAGGATACGAGCCGATCTGGCATCGTTCCATCAACGGACATCATTATGCCGTTCCATTGGTTCCGGCAGCTCTTCTGCCGACCATTTCGTCAGCACCTCCCCTGCTCTACCGGCAGTGGTGCGACGAACCCTTCTACGTTGTAGAGGGCAAACCATGAACTGGGTAGCACTCTGCTATATGTCAGAGTATCCTGCTACGTTCTTTCTGAGCTATTCTTAGCTTCTTTAGAAATTTCAGCAGCACTTCCTCTCTTTTACGGAGAAAGCATGCGTTTCTTTTATCCATTTCAGCGGCATCTCCCCTCTTTGGTAGGAAATCGCCACGCTTAATTCGGGGAAATGGATGCGCACCGTTGTGCGTACTTTGCATCCATCAAGGTTGCAGGAACCCTTGGCCATAGCCAGGCCATACGAAATTGACTTAGTCATTACGTAAAGAGCATTTTGCCAAAAACCGAAGCCTTTCCAATAGGGGCTTCATTCGTCAAGCAGAATCTTAAACGAAGAGCGGTCAAGGAATCGCATGGGCGATTTGGAGTTGATCTCCATTTGAACGCTCATTTATGCGCTATATATGTAGTATAAGCAGAAGCCTGTGCTTTATACAGCGGCGGCGTAAAGAAATGCATATACTATTGTTCAGGGTGTGTAACTGAACAAAATATTCTACATATATAACAAATCAGAAGCCTTGGCATCGTTCGACGCGACGGCGTAAGTAAATACAGTGCAGAAAGCAGAAGCCTTGGCATCGTTCGACGCGACGGCGTAAGTAAATGCATAATCGGAAGTGCAGTAATCGGAAGTACAGAAAGCAGGGAGCCTTGGCATCATACGACGTGACGGTAAAGGTAAATTACATGGCCTGTGCGATATAAGACGCGTCGGCAGTATCAGCAGATATACACCTAGATCTGTATCCAACGATAGTTACGAGGCGAGCGAGTGAACACCGAAGTGTCCTAGAGGGCTCAACCAAGAACTAGGGTGAGATACTATTTTGAAGAACGCATATACTGCGTATTCGAACATATATATCCGACGATAGTTACGAGGCGAGCGCGTGAACACCGAAGCGTCCTAGAGGGCTCAACCAAGAACTAAAGCAAGATACTACTTCAGAAAGTATATTCTATATACAAACAATCAAATACTTGAGAGAGATGGATCAACGAAGCGAACTTACTTCAAATCGTGGAAGAAACGGCTCCGGGTTGCTTCTTGGGCTTCGAGCCTTCCTTCGAGAGGTCAGACTAAGTCAGATGAAGCTGACTTAGTTGAGAAAGAGGTAGAGTAGGTCAAGCTACTCAACCTAAGTGGTTTGAACCAAACAGGGTTCGATCCAAGTCAACTGGGTTCAGCAGGTTCGAACTCAGCTCAAGTAGGCTAAGTCTGGGTTCAGAAATCCAAACCGGAATCTGAACCAAAAAGGACTTTGACTTTGACTTTAAACCCAACTAGGTTCAAGTCAAGTCAACTGGGTTTGGACCAGGTCAAGTGGGTTCAGACCCAGGTCAGGTGGGTTAGGACCAGGTCAGGCAGGCTCAGGCTAAGTCAGGCAGGCTCAGACCAGGTCAGGTGGGCTCAGGTGGGCTAGGCTAGGTAGGGGAGGTTTAGGAGAGAGAGAGAAGGCAAGAGAGAGGGGGGGTCGAAATTATGAGAAGAGAGAGAGTGGGGAGGGCTATTTATATCCCAAGCCCACCTCCTCTTGGGTTTTTCCATGCCCCTTTTACCCCTTGGCTTCTTTTAAATTCCTGGAGGTTCCTTTTGAGGTGGGGCCCACAAGATATTTCCATAGGATATTTTGTGGGTCCCACAAGATATTTTCTGAGGAATATTTCTGTGCGTCCCACCAATATTTCCGTGGGTCCCGCAAGAATTTCGGGTTTCCGGCGATTTTTTCTGAAAAATTCTGAGTACGCCATTTTCTTCATATTGACGTAACTAAGAAAGTTGGCTCGTACGAATCTATTGATTTCGTTTAGTTAGGAAGTTATGGCTTCCAGAGTGTTTGAGCATATATTCGCAATTCGACGAATATCCTAAGTATAACTGGCTCGCAGGAATTGATTCGTTTCGCATTCTGAGAAGAAATGTTATTTTTACCGGTAAATGCCTCATGAATTTTATTCAGATATTTTCTGAAAAATTGCGGGTCTTACAGAGCTACTCAGATCGACCTAGCAGGGGAGAGATGGCTTCAGATTGTAAAGACTGTGCAAGGCTTAGTCCCCATGTCCTACTGCCACTATGGTCAAGTTTCAGCAGGAACAGAGGTTGCTTGAATTCCAACTCCACATCTTTCCTTGAGATAATTCATATAGGAACTATGAATTGATAAATATGAAACTGTCAACAGTAACATCATGCACCATGTCAGTAATATAACGAATCCTATCAGTATAGAGGACTAAAATCACCCTATTCTTAAGGCCAAGAAGTCAGCTGAAATTAAGGATCAAATGGATATTCCCTAGCTTTGTATGGTTGAACAAGATATAACAAAATTGATTTGATCAGCAACTCTTCCCTTCATAGCTACACACTTTAGTCCTTCCAGGTACTGAATATTTTCTAAAATACAGAAATCACCTAAGCCATGGGGGTCATGGAAATAACTGAGGAACATAGGGATACAGAATCGACCTCGTGAATGGATCGAGCTTGGAGAAATGAGAACATGATCAAAACAAACAAGATATAATGAGCGAAATAGTAGAAAATGTATATATATCTAGCTAAACTACAGTAATTTATGCATAAGAATGGTCACTGTTACAGAGGCAAGAATGGTGTCAATTGATGATGCCTATAGTATTAATAATGATCTTATTCGACGAAAGTCCAAAATAATGAAACTATGGAAATATGACACATGGAGATGCAAGAATGAAGAAATACAACACAATGAAGGGGAAGTGAGTGGTGATAATAAAGGGGATGACAGGTGAATGCAAATACTGAATAAAAAGTGTTGAAAAGACATGGCTAATATATATATGCGTGCAACCAATGTGCAGTGGAAGATGTGTATATATATAGATAGAGATACCAATGTGCGAGCTGCAGTGCGTATTGAATCAAAATCTAAGCAAAACACACCTTACGATGAATTAGAGCTTGGTCCCCAGCTAATACCTCAATGTGTTTCACAGAAAGACTAGGAATCTGATTTCCCTGCTAAACCTCCGGATGCTTCAGCGACTGGATGCTTATATCCTTTTGATATAGCTGCTGGGGGGAGCTTTGGCAGCGTCTGTTGTGGTTGATATGAGTGCTTGGGCAAGCGCCAATGATGACGGACCTGCAACATGGATAATAACAGAGGATAAACATAGACAGATATGAGAATTAAAATGTATAAGGGATGCACAGGGGGTAATAGCAGAAAAGAAAAAATGGATGTCGAATGGCTTTAGATCTGCTGTGATAGGTGGTGCACGTTGAACCTTCCCTTTAATCGAATCAATCAAGACTCCATTGAGTTGTCATTGTTGAAAATGTTGCGGGAGAGAGGCTAACTTGCACCTGACCATAACCCTGAATACTTGTTTTGCTTTGACAGTGGCAGCTTGATTCCATATCGAATTGATCACTTACAGCAAACCAACTCGATGTCAATTTTATCTTTGGACACAACCATCGTTATGACAGGTGATATATGGAGCCTCTGGAGCCCAAAGTTATCCCAGGATGAGATCCTTTTAAGCTTTCATGCAATTGACAAACCCAGATAATTGTTTATCAAGGTATAAACACTTCTGAACTCCAGCCCATCTAAAAATCTCCTGATGCACCCCATCAACCTCCTTCTGCAATTATTGTCTGGCCGTATTTCAAAATCGTCATGAAACACTTATTCATCTTCTTTTTTTTTTATGGCCACAGATTCTAATCGATTGGAGCTTGGATTTTGTTAGTTCACAAGAAACAAAGTTGGAACAGCTACAGCATGGGGGTTCCCCATATTAGCCAGCTCAAGTGAATAGAGCATTTCATATGAAAGTCACACAGAACTCAGGATTTTGAGGAATTTAGCAAAGAATAGCATGACGACATATGATGATACAAGAGAGTTACACTCACAAATGCATGAAGATAACAATTGTAGAACTAAGACAAATGTACGGGAGCACAATGAAAAAAACTAGGAAATCTAAAAAATGTTGGGCTCCATGGCCATTCAAATGCTGATCGTTTCAAAGCAATTCAGATCAGACAACCTTCTTTTTTTTTTAGGGCCAATCAAGTAGAGGATTTACAACAGGGAAAGGAAATCTGCTATTAGGGAAGGTCGGATTTGCTTTTTGTGGCAGATCAACCCCCTATTTTTATATCTAACATCCTCAATTTACATGGTAGATCAGACAGAAGCATCTCGATGGAACTGCATTCTCGTGACAGTAATCTCAGGACAGATTCAACTTTTAGAAAGGGAAGTCCAGCATAACAAAGAGTCTCACGGTGAACTGATGATCCACCGTGGGTCTCCATTTCAGAGAATGCAAATGGGACCTAGCCTATGTGATGACAATATATGACATGAAAGTTAGACAGGGGGAAAGGTTAAAAGAGAAGACTCATGCATGAGAGAAACGGAACCAGAGTTTTATTGCCCAAAAAAAAAAATAATAATAAGATCAATCGCAAATCAGGCTCAGAGCCATTAGTTCAGCAAACCCAGGTCACTAGATACTGCTGTAGACTGCTGGTTTTGGGTTTTACAGCGCGCCCGGGGGCAATCTCTTGACGAAAATCAGTGAATTAGAAAGGGGGGTCAAACACCGTGAACGTTCAATGTAATCAAATACAGTAAAAAAAAAATGGAATGTTATCAATGGAACGATTAGAATATAATGGAAGATGCAAAGTGGAAGGGAATGTCGTGAATGAATTCCAAAACGCATTCACATGACATTACTGATTATAAAATAAAGATTTCAGTATAAATTAAGAATATGAACTCACTATGATAATTAAGATCAGCAGACCATAAAAAGGGAAATCTAAAATAGGTAATCAAAATAAAATAAGAAATCGTCATGAATGAGGAATCTAAGAGCATGAATGGGAAAGTCAGATAATGGAAAAGAAAATAAGAAGATCGAGTATAAACAGATATTCGATCAGAAAGAAAAAAAAAAATTCCATAAACACAAAAGAAATGTAGGGATGAATATTCCATTACTATTGCACAGAGAAGGGATGGGTATTGTTATGAGCAACACCAATCCCTCAAAAGGTGCGTTAATGAGTCAGCAAATCGAGAAAGCTCAGAGGTAATAAAAAAAAATATATATATAGGGAAGAAGGAGAGATTCTTACCAGATTTTTCGCTTTAAATCGAAAGAGGAGAAGTGCGTTTGGATATTCTTGTTACCGGAAATCTTCCTCCTCCGCTGCAGGAAATGCCGAAATGGGCTGTTGAGGAAGGGTCTAAGGCGACGGCTGAGAGAGGCAATGTTGGGTGATGGATATTTCCTTCAGAGAAAATGTCGATCAGAAGAAAAACTGGATGAAGTTCATGGATTGTAAGAGATGAAGTCGATGGATCACAATGGATTTTGTAGAGAAAGTTTAATGACGAAGATGCTGATCATGGATGCCTAAAGACAGGAGTTCGCCTCTTCTTAAAGGGGGAATGGAAAATTCGAGAATGGAGGTCGTTTCAGATTGAAGGTTGAGGAGAGAGGAGGCTGTTGGAAGATCAACGGTGGAGAGGGAAGGAAAGAGACGCGGGAAGGGGTTCGTTGGAAATTTTTCCTATTTCAAAAAGGTGGTTCCCCCTTTTTAAGAAATTTTTGAAAACATGTTTAAGAAATGAGTTTTTTGGTAAAAACAGCTTCAAAAGCTTGAAAATCATCCGTTTTCTTTGTAGTTTTTCTCAATTTTTGGTTTTTATGTTATTTTTCTATATTTTTTTTTTGTATTTTTGGAATAAAATCCTAAAGCTTTACGAGAAATCAAATATTTAAAACTAATTTTTTTGTGTTTTTGTAAAATTTTTACAAAAGGGAATTTTTCAGAGAATTTAAGAGCTATTTTGAGAAAATTTCTTCAGAAATGGGTTTTGATCTGGATTTTTGGAGGAAATATGGATTTAAAGTACTGGATTCAGATACGAAATTAATTTTGAATATAGCTTTATGGAATTCAAAAAATCTGAAGAAATGACTTGATTTTTTCAGAAAACGAGGTTTAGGGGCAAAAATGGTCATTTTCAAAACTTTGAAAAATTTGGGGTGTTCACAAAATCAAAGGGGCTCCTTGGAAAAAAATTTCTTTTAGGGTTTGTTAAAATCCTTCGTAAGAAAAAAAAGAAGGAGAAAACCCTACTGCACATTCTTCTCACCGAAACCCTTCCCAAAACCCTCTTCCCCGCTGAGCTCCTCCACCATCCATCGCATGCTCCACAGCGATGGCTCCAGAACCATCGAAAGCCAACGGCCTCACAAGCCTTCTTCCACCTCCACCCATCACTAACGAACTCCGATCGGTTCCCAAAACCTTCTTCTCCATCGCTTCAACATCGCAGGCCTCCCCATCACCACCCTTCATCTCTAACCGAAGCCTCTTCTCGATCCTTCCCAAGGGGATCAACCCTTCATCGCCCACCCTCTCCTCTCCGCCCTCAATCTTCAACCCTCCATCCTCAACGGCCTCATCCTTCTCGAACCTTCGTTTGCTTGCCTATAAGAGCACACACAGGAGGAGAAGGAAGGGCATCGATCTTCTTGGAGGGACATCCATCATCCGCTACTCGCATCGCCTCTCATCTACCAAAGACTGATCCTCACCAACCATTGATCCCCCAATCGCTTCCCTTTTTTTTTTTGCTTCTTCTCTCTCTATGTAGAGAAAACAACGAAGAAGAAGAGGGGATCCATTTTGTTATCATCGGTTATCCATCCTTGGCCTCGCCATCCCAGCATCAACCAGAAGAGAGAAAATCCTCTCTGGGGTTTCAAAGCTGCAGAGAGCCTCTCCTCTTTTCTTCAGACGAATCTTGTGGAACTACGAATCTGAGCATAAGCATTACCCAGCAAAGATCATTGGATTCGTTGAAGGTATTTCATGATTCACAGATGATGCAGATTCATCTCATTTTATTTTCCTGGATATTCTATATGCTAGTATGTGTATTTTGCATGCATGATTTTCTGTTAATTTTATCACCTACTGAATCCCTTATCTGCCGTTACATATTATTACCTCATTTATTGCCCATGAGTGTTTTTTTTTCCTGTCTACCCGTTTACAATAACATTTTCATTCAAATCATGTCATTGGATTATGTTTCTCTGATCCCTGTGTAAATAGAGATTTATCTCCATGTGTCTTGTCCATGTGTCATGGTGCCATTTAAGTGTTGTTTTGATGCCCATCATCAGTCATCTACAATTTGCTCCATCGGTCATGTGTCATAAAAGGGAAAACTACAGGATTGAGGGGTAAGGGTGTCATAAGAGGGTAGTACCAATGCAATGGGGTATGGCATCTACAGAATTGATGGTGGAGAGAATTCTTTTTGGAAGGGTTATCATTTTTGTCTAAAGGATGTCTGTCCTTGCACAAAAGGGGCAATATGTTATCATTGCCCTGTATGATCTGAACCTTTATTTGACTTCATAAAAGGTACTAGTGTCTCACCGCGTGGGCATATAATTCATACGGCCTCTCCAAAAGGGAAGGAATCGCGTTGGCTCAAGATCTGTTGGCCAGATGTCTAATGGGAAAAACATAATCAGAAGGCTTCATCCACACCCGGGCCTACAACATATTTCATACAAATCAACATTTTTTTTATCACTGCTTCCACTTGCATTATTGATGCTTTTGCTCCAATAAATAACCTCATGTATATGATTGTTAAATTTTTTTTTTTTAGCTAGATCCCACGGTGGAATTTTCTGATTTTGTCGTGAAACCTTCTCATTTTCTGTATTTATAAATTCAACAAGTGTCTTTATTCATGCCATCATTTGTCACCCATAGTTTTTCGCCATTTTTTTTTTTTAACTTCACTAGCTCACCACAGAGTTTGTTGTGGCTCTTATCTTAGCATTTTTAGCAATGCCAGGCACTGCTATAGCCATCAGTTGCCTATAGCAGTGCACAACCTTGTCGTGGCTGTCATTCCAGGGTATCTATCACGGTGCTCAGCACTGTTATGATTCTCCTATGTCAACAACCATGTTAAACACTGATTTGGCACCTTTAGCAGTGTTCAAACCTGCTAGGGCTCTCTTGTGTATCCAAATAGTGCCAAACACTAACCCAATGGTCACCCCTTACTGCCCTCAGTGTCAGATGTACCCTTCTGTATATCACATTGGCTGTACATCCCCCATTGTTATTTACCAACAGCATAATGGCTCAAGTACCACCACATGTTTTGGCATATTCCCCCCCCCCCCCCTATTTGTCCAATAAGCATTCTAGTCATAAAGCATCAAGAGCATGTTTTCCCGTTCAGATCCAGGTCATATATCATTTATATTGAAGGCGCAGCCATGTCATGCCTCTACCCTCAGGTAGGTTCGAGAATCAGGTTTATCATTGGGTGCCACATAGTTCATTTGGCAAGCCGTCACCTAGTTCTGGTTGTTATATGTCACGATGGTTCACCTTGAACCATCCCGGTTCTCACCCAGTTAGGAATTCTTACAGTAGCATATTTGCTGTATTTTCACACCCCTAACAACTCAAGTGCTGTCCACCTTAGTAGCACCATTACAGCCATACAACAGCATCATCTCACAGTCTATTACATCATTGCACCAATCCTTGAACTAGTTGAACCATAAGAATCTGTAGTCAATTGTTGCAGAAATGTAATTTTTCTGTAGATGGTCTTTTGATGGTTCCAGCAGTTGATCTTCACTTTCCTGACATACATTTGTTCTCTGTCAGCATTCTTCATTACTGTTTTGTTTCCTTAAAGAATGATTATCATCGAGTGTTGTCTCCTAAAGTGGATCTTGAATCATTGTATATATCCTGTATCTTGCAAGAGGTGACTGACTAAACAAAATTTCTGATATTGTGTGTCATCAATTGCTGTCTTGTTTCCTTAAAGAAATGGCCTTTGCCAAACAAGCTTGTTGTCATGTCTTTATAAACACCATTATCTCACCTTACTGCAATTATTTACAGCATCCTCATGTTTCTCCCCCTTTGTCCCATTCCTTCACCTCTTACTGTATTATATATCCACATAAATTTCAACTCTTACCAATGTCACCATGTGGCTACGCCTAGCTTTTCAGCTTGTTGCCTACGGCTACAGTACTGTTTTCAGCAAACTTAAGTCAAACCCATTCCCTATTGCACAATTTCCCTTGTAATGCCTCCATTAATATCTACTCTTCTCTTATTGTCACTATCATACTATGTCATCATACATACACCTTTTTCTTCTTTATATATATGCCAACACAAACCATCCACATTTCAGCACATCTGCTTCGGTCCTTCACCATATCACCCCATCTCACAGGCTATTGTATATATCTTATATATATATATATATATATCTATATATGTATATATGTATATATATATACATCCATATATATATATATATAGATAGATATGCCTATGCATACATGAGCATATGTATGTATATATTTATATATATAAGCATATACATCATTTTTTTTATCTTTCCATCATTATAGTCTTGATCTGTGAGCAATTTCTCTTGACATTAACATCCTTTTGACATACGTAACTCTCTTCCATTCTTCATACTAACCAAGTAATTTTGCAAGAAATATGTGGAAGATATCATTACTTGGGGCTATAAATTTGATTCTACGTGTTGTAATAGCTAGATTTGAATGAAAAGTTACTTTTCCTGCTTTAGGTAGAATGAATAAGCATCGTGAATATCATGAATTGCTTGTTTCCACGCATTTTTGCCTTTATTTCTCAAAATCTCACATTGGTGAAACACGAATGGCACGTGCACCATTTCGTAAGAGATAAATTAATCCTAAGTTGATGATCCACATCAATGGCCATAGTCAGGGTGTGGACAAAACTTAGTATTTCTATCTTTTGCAAAATAACACTGGATCCACACTGGATCCGTTTTAAAAATTCATCATATTTTCCCCTAAATATTTTCTTCTTTTATCAGAATTTAACTTAAAATTAATTCAAAATATATACCAATGGCCATAGTCAGGGTATATTGAGAGTTAATTTCATTTTAAATTCTATAAAAGCACCAAATGTGTCTTATTCTTCACCTGAATTTAAATATAGATTATTATATAATGCATTCAATGACCATAGTCAGGGATGTATTATATCTTCAATCTTATTTTAATTCAGTTCAAGAATAAGATAACTTTTCAAAATCTAAATTCAAATTCTTTAAATTCATTCATCATTTAGGATAGAACTGCATCATATTTTCAAAATTCCCTTTCCAAAAATTCCAAGTAATGTAAATATCTTCCTCAATCTATCTTCAATTCTTATAAAATCCAATTCATCCTTTCATTTTCAAATTCAATTTCATTTTCAATCTCAAAGTTCAATTTAACTTTGAGATTTCAAAGTCATTTGTATATTCAAATTCAAATCAGATTTCAAAGTTCAATTTGACTTTGAAATTCCAAATTCATTTTATATTCAAAACTCTAATCAAACTCAAAGTTTAATTTTAACTTTGAGACTCTTGATTCACCTTCTAAATTCCAGATTCAAACTTCAAATTCAAAGTCCAATTGGACTTTGAAATGCTTATTCCAAGTTCAAAATTCTCAAATCAAATTTTTGAAATTCCAAATCCAAAGTCAGATCCTAAATCCAACTTGGATCCGGATTCTCAAGTACAAACCCCCACTTTTTGGATCTCAAATTCTGATACAAAACCCATTTTAGGATCCAGGATTCAACATTCATATCGGATCTCAGACTTCGGATCCAATTCCCCTTTAGGATCTAGAATCCAAAACTCTACATTGGATCTCAGACTCCATATCCAATTCTATTTTTAGGATTAAGAACTCAACTTCCATCTTGGATCTCAGACTTCAGATCCAATTCCACTTTAGGATCTAGAATCCAAAACTCTACATTGGATTTCAGACTGCAGATTCAAATCCATTTTAGGATCCAGAACCCAAATTTACATCGGATCTCAGATTTCAGATTTTAAATCCATTTTAAGATCCAATTCCATTCCTAATTCTAGATTTCAAATCCAATTCCATTTTCAGATCTCGTCTGAATCCATTTCTACTTCCTATAGCATTTGGATCTCTCAAGCCTGTCCTGATTTCAAAATCTTAAAATTCCATTTTCAAATTTCATCTTCTTCTCCTAAAGCTATGATTAAATTCAAAGTCCATTTCTGACTTTGAAAACTTCATTTCCTTTCATTTCAAAGCTTCAAATCATCCTTTTTTTCAAAATCAAGATTTATTCTGCCAACTCTGATTTACTTCAAAGACTTAGAACTTCTCTGATCTATCTCAAGTTCTAAGTTAAATTCAATGATTTCTTCACTCCATCATCAAGATAATCCCAGAAATACTTGGAAATTTTTTAAATCATTTTTTTAAAAGAGCATACATCCTTGCATTGCACAAGCATGATTCTTTGTGCATCCAGAGTTAGAATAAATTCTTAGATTATATTTAAGCAAAACAAAAGGCATAGATTTGATCCTTGGTTCGATTACCCCTGGTAAAGGCGCCAGGAACGGTCGAACCTCGTACCGACGAGTGAATCCCGTCTCTCCATTTTTCCCGCAATATTTTCAAAACGGAGGCGAGTTAAATTTCTAAATATTTTCAAATTAAGGTCAAGTGAGACCGCGCAAAATAGTTCCTCTTCTCTTTTTCTTTCTTTTCTTCTCTTTCTCTTTTCTTTCTTTTATTCTTCTTCCTTTAAAAAGGAGGAAAATAGAGGTTAGAAAAGGAAAAGAGAAGGAAGAGAGAGAAACCACAAGAGAGGAAAAATTTTGCGATGATCACAGTTTTGGCGACCGTGATAGGACTCGTCTCCGTCTGGTCGAATTATGCCTTTGCTCTAATATTCTCTAAGTCTTTATTCTAGCATATGTTAGTTACATTTTCCATGCAAACCTTAGGAGCCTAGACTTTGTCCTAAGCTGACATTATTTGCATATAAAATCTAAGTATGGTTTGGTAGGACCATATTGAAGAGATTATTCCATGTTCACATTAGACTTAGGTCTTAAATACAACTCTCCTCAATTTTAGGGATTCAATGCAAAAACAATGTATGCAAGTGTATGCTTCTATTTATTTAAAATCTATCTCTTTAGGACTTGCATTAGAGCCTTATGATTTTATTGCATGTTGATCATATTTTGAAAACATCCCTACCTATATTGTCCCGGTCTTCACGTTGCTGGGCTGTCTCAGTGAACCATAGTTCGGGAGAGAACCTCACAACTGGACCACTTATTTGGGTTCGCACCCCCTACCACGTACCTAAGGGCCATAGTCCGAGGTATATCGGTGGGTGCTCAAGGATGTTGGGAAGCCCTTACCCTAGATCCAGAGAAGTACTTTTATGCCACGTACTTCGAGCTTCGGCTTGAGTATATCGGCATATTTTGATTGGAATCAGATGATCTAAATCTTAGAGTTAGGATTCAGGTCCTACAAGCTATTTCAAATATGGCATTTAGAGTCAGCCTTTAGGGAGTGCTGTGTGCGCATCCTTGTTTGTGTAGTTATAATTGTATAATATCTTCTTGTATGCTCCTATGTATATCAAAAACTTCTTTAAAACCATGGGTACACTATTCAAAATTTCCTTTATTTTCGAAAACCCCATGTGCATATCTTTCCTTTACCTATATTCTTTTCTCTTTTGTATGTCAAAACTTTTCTTAAAAACCCTGGAAAGTCTTTTCCAAGTCCTTTGATCCTTCAAAGTTTTCCAAGATTTATGTCTATCTTCTTCTTTCATCAAAAGTCTATCCGTAAGTCCTGCATTCTATCTGACTCTTTTCCTCTCTTGCCTCAGTATCATTCCGATGGCATCCGAATCTCCCGATGCTATCTTTCCCAGGGATCATGTCTTCTATCAAATAAGGAATGGAACCCCAGATCATCGAGTCATCCAGTCTCGTACCTTCTTCTCTCGGTGGTACTATTCCTGGTTCGCCACCTTCTCGCGTATGTTCCCAGACCACTTAGATGATTGTGGATTGGAAATGGCATCAGCAGTTGGCAAGCGAATCATCAACGACAGTCTGATTCAAGCTATGGAGAGCAGTGGAATCCATGTACCTGCACATTCTGGTTTCCATGGGGAGAGATGACTCTGCTAATGGACGAATTCAGTGACATCATGAGGTTGCCAGAGCCAGCCGGTCAGCCAGACGGCCCGGTCGAGCAGCAGTTCTTGATCAATGTCAAAGGGATAGATGTTCGAGAAGCATTGGTCAGAGCTACAGGGAGCAGATCCTGGCCTCTCACGGAGATCAACGGAAGTCAGTTCATCGATCTGTTCGAACTCTATCACAAATATGGAGCCTATGAAGAAGTCGATACCTTGTCTCGAGCAGCAAAAGAAAGAATTCAGCACGCCATGGTCCTATGCACAGTGGGATTGGCGTTCTTTCAGGATGGTCAGAATTTCATCGATGGGGAAGCACGCAGACCCGTCAGCTTTCGGTGTCCACGGCAGCTCTAGCTTTTCTCTACAGAGGCTTAGCTCGTTTCGCCCTCGGAGAAACCATTTTAGTGGAATGATGCACGTATGCCTTGCAGTCATGGTTCCTGCGACATGTGCCATCAAATGCCAGTTCTTTCAGATTCAGCAGTAAGCAACCAAAGTCAGCCATTCAGTGCCGAGCTTTGATCGAGAAACTGCATTAGGAGGAGATAGTTTGGGACTTCTTCGAAAGAAGAGAGACCGTTCCTCGATACACCTATGCTCGTGACAAGCGCTACAAATTGCTCGACCCTTTCTTCTGCGTCGACTATCAGCCAAAGAGGTGTCTCCGACAATTCTCGCAACGGCAGATTCGTGTCAACACCCGCTTCCCGACGGGCGGCATGCCAGAGTTCGATCTACGATCGGATCAGTGGTCTGGAGCATACCACGTCGCCAAATACACTTGGGACTCTTTCATTCCTTTGTCTATATTTCCTGGTCCTAATGTATCATCAGAGTATCGAGAATGGTGGCAAATTGTCTGCCCACCTTCTCTTTGTATTTAAAATTTTGTCATCAATGAAAAAGCAAACTTTTGTTCTGATAAAGAGCTTTTTATGGCCAAATTTTATTTTCTTACGATCCTCGGAACAACCTCATCCCCAGTGATGAGACTTCTCTTATTCTTCTTCGATTATCTCTCGTCATGACGACGACCTCGCCTAGGTTATAAGGCGCATTTTGTTGCCATAAAAGGGTAACACAATCATTGCAAAATTTGTGATGACCCAATCCCTGGTGATGGGATAACTTGTCTAAACTGTCTATCAATTCCTTCTTTCATATTTTTTTCTCAAAAAAGTCGCATTTTCAAAAATTCCTCCAGGCTCTAACCATTCTTCTACTTCTACAGAAATCATCTGGCATTGTCGAAAATGGTGCAAACCAAAGCTGGAAAAGAGACTGCTCCTCAGCACAGCGACAGTGAAGTCGAAGCAGTCAGCTCTCCTAAGTCAGACAGAGGGCAGAATAGGAATCAGGCCGATGATATAGACCCCGCGATATACAACCTGTTCAAAAGGATGATGACCAAGATGATGTCAGAGCAGGCAGAAGCCAGTCAGAAGGAGGCTGCTCTGAAAAGCAAGCCCAAGAAGAAGGCTGTGAAAAGGCCAATCAGAATCATCAAGAAGAAAGTCCAGCCCGACACCACTTCTGAAGAAACAGAGTCAGTAGAAGAGGAATCAGAAGAGGAAGAGCAGTTTGTTTATCATCAGAATCCCCCCCCGCAGTTTGTAAAGACCGCTACAGAGCCCGAATCAATCAACAAGCCCATTCTGGTTAATGACCCGATGCAAGAGCAGATGAAAGAAATGAATCGGGCTATCAAGGATATTTAGGCCAAAAGCAAAGGCAAGCAAACCTACTCCAGTGAAGATTTTTACCATGGCCTGGACGGGGATGACAATCTAGAAAATCTCCCTCGCAAGTTCCTTAAATTTGACGGAACAAGCAACCCTAAGGCTTATTTGGCCACTTTCTATGCCGAATGCGGCCGTTTCAGGAAAGACAACCGGGCGTTGTTCATTTGCTTCCCTCGCAGCCTAGAAGGGGTAGCAGCCAGGTGGTATGCAGACCACATTAATCCTATCGAACTACGAGAGTTCGATAAAGTCATGAATTTGTTCATTGAGCGCTTCATGTTCAATGTCGAAGCCTCACCAACCCTCAACTATCTATACAATTTAAAACAGATGGAGAATGAGAAAGCCAGCGAATTCATCCACGGGTGGAGAAGCACCTGTAACAGAATGAAGGTTCCCATCCTAGAGGAGCACGCCCTACAGATTATTCTGAATAATTTTGCCCAACCTCTGAGGAACCTCATTTCTACTTCGCCCGCCAAATCATTCATTAAGCTAATTGAGAGAGCTGAATGGCTCGAGACTGGCCTAGACAATGGTCTTTACGAAGGATATCCTTTTGTCAGAGGGAATCCTGATCATAAGAAAAGGCACACGTCGCCTATGCTACAAAATTCTCAGATCAAGGCAGCGGTAGTTCTAACAGCAAGAAGAGCAAGAAAAATCGTGGCAAGAACTCAGGACACTCCGGGGCCGAAAGGACAAACTCTGCAGCCCAGAAGGGGAAGTTTGTCAAGACACAGCCTGTTCATTCAGCACCTCAGCCAGAAGCGAAGCAGTCAGAGAAGCCAAAACACGAGGGTTGGAGTTATGACCGAGAATTCACAGCTCTGGAACAATCCCGCGAAGACATCTTAGAGTATATGATGTCTAAGGGAATGATTAAGCTCCCCAAGGTAGCAGATCCTTCGGTCACTATGGGAAAATGGATCGATAAATTCTGCAAGTTTCACCGGACTATGGGACATGATACGGAGCATTGTTTTGTCCTAAAGAACATCATCCAGGATTGCATCGACAAGAACCTGTTAATCGAGGATGAAGAAGAACAACCGGAAATCTTGTCCAAACCATTTCCCAAACATTCAGCTTCAGTCATCACAGAACAAACATTTTCTCTGCAAGGTAGCATTCAACCATGTTCCAGCCAGGACATCCAAGATCAGCATCAGGTCCTCGTCCTCTGCCAAGCACAGTCTTCCGCCAAGAGGGCGGATGTCACTGCATTTTCCAGCAAAACAACAAAGGCAACGACAGAAATTGCCAAGATAGTCCCCAGAATCCCGAAGTGCTTTATCAAGGCGGCTTCGAAGGAAAGAAAAGCTTCAGGGTCAGTTCAGAAGCCAATCACCGCTCTGTCCAATATTTCTATTTTGGACCTGACCCACGCTTCACCTGAGCACCAGCAAGTGCTAGAAGATCTTCTCAGAAAGATCAAAGTCAAGCCTAGCACCACTCCGCAAGATATGGCTCAGATTGTCAATCAAGCAATGATGAATGCACTAATCACCTTTTCGGATGAGGATCTGCCAAAACCTCATTCATTTCACAACAACGCACTTTACGTAGTGGTGCGAACCAGGGGCATGACAGTCCCCCATGTGCTCGTTGATGGAGGCAGCAACCTCAATATCTGTCCGGAGATGACGGCCAAAGCATTGGGCTTAAAAGAAGAGAAATATACCCCGGATCCGATAACGATCTACGGATTCGACAACTACGGATAGACGACCAAGGGGAAGATATTCCTCAAAATCTTCATCAACTATTCGGTGCATACTGTCCTTTTCCATGTAGTGAATGTGCCACCTACGTACAACCTATTGCTTGGACGCACTTGGATTCACAACGCCAATGTCGTTCCATCAACCTTGCATCAATGTATCAAGTGGTCGAAGGGAGGCATGATCACCACGGTCCTAGGAGAGGATCCAGAAGAGCGACTCCCGCAACCGATGATTCCCCGTCCTACTTTCACTGCCGACATCCCGAGCATCCGGGAAGTCGATGAAATCAATTTGAGTGAAAGCTTGGACATGATGAAGCTGAAAGAAGTCCAGCCGACAGAAGATGTGACAGCAGTAATCCAGTGGCAGGGACCTCGCTTCTTCAAAATGGGCGGGCGCCTTGATTGCACTTCCCTCAAAGATCACCCTCTTTTTCCTCAGTTCTCAAAAGCTAAGAGGGGGTTTGATCTTCTGATGAAGCATGGTTATCAACCCTTCAGGGGCCTGGGCAAGAATGAAGACGGCATTTTGGAACCAATCGTCCCCGCTCAGCATATCGAAGGTACAAGCCTAGGTTTCACAGGTCAATCATCCGGCAAGAAGACCGTTTTCATCAAAGGAGCATAATGAAGACAATGCCAGTGTTTTCTGTTTTTCTTTCCCGTTTGAGTCATCTTGTAAGGGGCAAAAGATCCGCCCCAGTTTTCTTTCTTTTCTTCCATCGTCTATAAATATCAGAGTTACTTAAATCAATGAAATTTTGATTCCTATTTCTCACCTTGGTGTGCACAAATTCTTGCTTATATCTCTTTTCCATAATTGTCATTCTTTGTTTTCTTACAAAAGGCTATTTTTCAAAAAACCTTTTATCCTTTTCTCAAAAACCTTCGTTACGCTTTCAGGATTGTCGGGATCATGGCTCCTAAATCGCTCAGAAAACTCGTCATCAATACCAATTTTTTTCAAAATAAATCCCGATCGGCCAGAATCTGCAAGGCAAAGGCAGGAGCAGAAGTCAGCAAAATGACAGAGCAGATCGAAGAGTTGGCAGAATTTGACTCGACGATTCAAGATTTGCCAGAATTTGCCAGTATTCAGAAGCAAGATGAACCATCACCATTAGTTCAAGACCCGACAGAAGATGTCAACATAGGTTTAGAAGATGACCCAAAAATCCTCAAGATTGGTTCCAGCTTGAGTTTAGATGAGAAGGAAAGGCTCATCTACTTTTTCAAGCAGCATCAGGAAGTCTTTGCTTGGACTTATGAGGATATGCCAGGCTTAGACTCCAAGTTAGTTGAGCATCGCCTTGTATTGAAGCCAGATTGCAAACCAATCAAGCAGAAATTGAGAAAGATGGATCCTCGAGTGGCACTGCAAGTTAAAGAAGGACTTGAAGAATTGTTAAAAGCAGGATTCATCCGGATCATTGAATATCCAGACTGGTTGGCGAACATCGTGGCGGTTCCCAAGAAGAACGGCAAAGTCCGGATTTGTATTGACTTCAGAGATCTGAACAAAGCCACCCCAAAAGATGATTATCCACTCCCCAACATCGATCTTCTGATCGATAGCACGGCAGGTCATGCCATGTTTTCCTTTATGGATGGATACTCAGGCTATAATCAGATCAAATTGGCTGCTCGTGACCAATCCAAAACTTCCTTCACCACGCCTTGAGGTACATTTTGCTATATGGTCATGCCATTCGGGCTCAAGAATGCTGGGGCAACCTATCAGAGAGCAATGGCAGTTATCTTTCATGACCAGATGCACAAGAACATGGATGCCTATGTGGATGACATCCTGGTCAAGTCCAAAGAAGGAGAGGATCATCTTGATGCTCTCGGTCAAGTCTTTAAAAGACTTATCCTCTACAAGCTGAGACTCAATCCACAGAAATGCGTCTCCGGAGTGGAATCAGGCAAGCTGCTTGGCTATATGATCAGCAAGAAAGGCATAGAGGTGGATCCTGCCAAGGCAAAGGCAATCATTGATATGCCGCCTCCCACCAATCTTAAAAAACTGCGAAGCCTTCAAGGTCGTATTCAGTCAATTCGGCGTTTTATCTCTAATTTGGCCATGAGATGCGAGCCCTTCAATCACTTGCTGAGAAAAGAAGTGAAGTTTGAGTGGGGACCAGAATGTCAACTCTCATTTGAGCGCATCAAGCAGTATCTTCTCAATCCACCAGTTCTGAAGCCATCACAACTCAGAAAACCACTCCTTTTATATATTTCCGTCAACCACAATGCTTGTGGCGGATTTCTTGCACAGTACGAGGAAGGCAACCGAATAGAGCATGCCATCTACTACATCAGCAAGACCTTCATCGATTATGAGAAAAGATATTCTCAGATGGAGAAGACATGTCTAGCCTTAGTATGGATGTGTCAGAAGTTAAGACATTATCTGATGGCCTCAGAGATCAAAATTCTGTCAAGACTTAACCCTCTCAAGTACATCCTTGAGCAGCCTTTCCTTACTGGACGGATTGCAAAATGGCAAGTCCTTCTAATGCAGTACGATTTGAAATATGTTTCTCAGAAGTCAGTCAAGGGTCAGTCCATCGCAGATCAGCTGGCAGATTTCCTGTTGACAGAAGAGATCAAAGCCGAAGACGATTTCCTTGACGATCGCATCTGCAGTGTTCAAGAATCCCCAGTTTGGACTCTATTCTTTGACGGAGCTCGAAATATGTCTGGTATAGGGATTGGGATTTTGCTAATCACTTCTGAAAAGGAGATGCTCCCTTATTCCCTCAAAATCGACTTCCAATGTACTCATAACATGGCCGAGTATGAAGCTCTAATACAAGGCCTCAAAATTTTGCAAGACTTTGATGTCAAGAGAGTACATGCCTTTGGCGACTCATTGCTCGTTATAAGCCAAGTTAATGCTGAATGGCAAGTCAAGGATTCAAAGTTGATCCCTTATCAAAAGATTGTCATGGCTCTCATAGGCAACTTTGAAGAATTTCAGCTTAATCATGTCAAGAGGGAATACAATCACATAGTTGATGGCCTAGCTTGTTTAGGCTCTGTTCTATCTTTTAAAGACAGTGAATCCTGTCGTTCATTCGAAATAGGCAAACTTGATCAACCTGCCTACATTCCAGCTGAACAAGTGAACCAAGCCACTCAGAAAGAGAAGCTTTGGTACCAAGACATCCAAAACTTCATCGAAACTCAAAAATTTCCAGCGGAAATGCCAAGAAAGGAGCAACATGCGGTTCAACGCATGTCAGCCCATTATTTCATCCTTGCCGATACTCTTTATCGTCGTGGATTCAGTTCTGAGTACGCCAGATGCTTAGATAAAGATGAAGCCATGGAAATTGTCCAAGAGGCACACGAAGGGATTTGTGGTGGCCACGTCGGCTACCAAATACTCGTCAAGCAGATTATTCGGGCGGGATATTATTGGAAAACCATGCAGCAGGATTGCCATCAATTTGTAAGGAAATGCGTCAAATGTCAGATGCACGCACCTTCCATTCATGCACCAGCCGCATACTTGAAATCCGTGGTCTCTCCTTGGCCCTTTTCGATGTGGGCCTTCGATGTAGTTGGCCCGATCACTCCTTCGGCTTCTAATGGCCACCGATACTTTCTCGCAGCTACAGAATACTTCACCAAATGGGTCGAAGTTGTCACTCTGCGAACAGTAGAAGGCCGACACGTGGTTTGCTTTATCCATAAAAATCTTCTTTGTCGTTTCGGCGTCCCACATGATATTGTGTCAGACAATGGCAGCCATTTCAAGAATGAGAAGATGAAGACTTTCTGCTCGAAGTTCAGGATTCATCACCACTTTTCAGCTCCTTATTATCTTCAAGGAAATGGCCAGGCAGAGGCCACTAACAAAATTCTAATTCGCATTCTGGAAAGAACAGTGGAAACAGGCCGCGATTGGCACGAAAAGATGCATGACGCACTTTGGGCATACCGAACCACCGTTCGGACTCCAACCAATGCTACTCCTTCAGAGCTCGTCTACGGGACCGAGGTAGTACTACCTCTCCATGTTCAGAAGCCCACACTCAAGTTTGCGTCGCTCGTCGAACTTCCGCTCGATCAGTATCAACAGCAGAGGTTGGTACAGCCTGATCTATTAGATGAGAAAAGGCTCAAGGCCGCAGAGCACGCTCAGGCCTATCGTCAGAGGATAGCTCGGCACTATGCCAAATCAGTTATTGAGAGAAGATTCCGAGTCAATGATCTTGTGCTCAGATCAACAGCTCATCTCAAGAATCGGCTGAAGGGCAAGTGGTCACCCAATTGGGAAGGCCCTTATGTGGTTAAAGAAGCGCTGCCTCGCAATTCCTATCGTCTGATCAACGCAGATGGAGTGGAACTGCCCGATCCGATTAATGCTTTATATTTGAAAAGATTTTAAACTTGAATTGTTCATCATAGCCTTTTGTACTCTTCAAAAGTCTTTCAATAAAGCAATAATCTTCTGTTAAGTTCTCACATCCTTCCCTGATACTGGGGCATTTTATTTTAATCTATACTTATCTTCCTTCATCATAATGCAGGCAGGATCAGACGAATCCTTTTCTAAATTCTTACCAACTCTTTTTTTAACTTGTTCATCTTCATTGAATTGCATTCATTTTATTTTATTTTTATTTAATCAAATTTTAATTTATTGTCAATTTTTATCAATTTGTCAAGTTTCATTAAGTTTTATCAAATTTTACTAAATATCATTTCTTTATCTTTAAAAATTACCCCCCCTTCAGGTTAAGGGATAAACCTGATGCCTCTTTTCCCATGAGGTATTCTTTTTATATTTTCCCCCTCAGGTTAAGAGAAAAACCTGACCCTCATTGTCCGAAGTGTTCCCATGCAGGATAAGGGATAATCCTGATACCCCTCATAAGAGCATCGCTGCTACCCGCGAGAATTCTTTTTCAAAACAAATTTTTAATAAATCTATTTAAATTCTTCTCCATTTTTATAAATTTTATTCTTCTTCAAGTTAAGGGATAAATCTGAATTATTTCCCATAAATTCTTCAATTCACCTCCAATTTTGTTCTATGTTTCCTTAGGATAGGGGAAAATCCTGAAGCCATCATAAATAAATTCGGATCTTAGGCCACCTTGGGTCAAGGATCTCGAATGAATCTCTCATCTTCATCATCAAAATCTATTCACGCTTTTGTCAATCATTCAAGTTCCAACTTCCGGGCTGGAATCGTTTCCTTCTAATCTGAGTTCCGACTCAGATTTTTTTTTTTGTATATTCTTATTTTTGAAGTCTCAAGTTCCGACTTGAACTTCCTTTTGAATCCAATGCTCGTGTTGGACAGATCGTTGTTTTGAGAATTCGAGTTTTCAAACTCAATTCTCATTTCATTTCCTTATATTTAAAAAACCGGGTTCCGACTCAGATTTTCCTTTTGTATATTCTTATTTTTAAAGGCTCAAGTTCCGACTTGAACTTCCTTTTGAATCCAATGCTCGTGTTGGACAAATCGTTGTTTTGAGAATTCGAGTTTTCAAACTCAATTCTCATTTCATTTCATTTCCTTATATTTAAAAAACCGGGTTCCGACTCAGATTTTCCTTTTGTATATTCTTATTTTTGAAGGCTCAAGTTCCGACTTGAACTTCCTTTTGAATCCAATGCTCGTGTTGGACAAATCTTTGTTTTGAGAATTCGAGTTTTCAAACTCAATTCTCATTTCATTTCCTTATATTTAAAAAACCAGGTTCCGACTCGGATTTTCCTTTTGTATATTCTTATTTTTGAAGTCTCAAGTTTCGACTTGAACTTCCTTTTGAATTCAATGCTCGTGTTGAACAAATCGTTGTTTTGAGAATTCAAGTTTTCAAACTCGATTTTCACTCATTTTCTTGTGTTTGAAAAAAACGAGTTCCGACTTGGATTTTTCGCTTTTGTATATCCTTATTTTCTCTTGAATTTTCCCTGTCAATCTAATATTCATATTTTGGACCGAAGTCTCCTTGAACTTCCCCTTCAGGATAAGGGATAATCCTGAAAACACTGGCAATCATTCTTATTCAATTCTCAAGCATCTTAGAATGTCGATCTCCTGTTCAAATCTCCGTTGAAAAATCCAGTGCTGGTATGCATTTTGAAAACCCAGTGCTCGTACTGGGGTGCATTTTTCGAAAACCCAGCGCTCGTACTGGGGTACATCTCTCGAAAACCCAGTGCTCGTGCTGGTGTGCATTTTCGAGACCCAGCGCTTGTACTGGGTTATTTTTGAAATCCAGTGCTCGTGTTGGTACATCTAGCACTCGTGCTAGTGTCTGTCTGACTGATCAGTTAGCCCTCCCGGTTCAGTCTTTGTACTAACCAATCCTCATCATTCAAGCTCTAAATTCTCAAATTTCAACCTTCGGGTTATCATTTTGTCAAAATTTTAAATCATTTTCTCTTGCGAAGGACCCTCTTCAAAGAGAGTTCGAGGGAGCTCGTTCCTTTCGCATGCAACCATCTTTCGTTCGCAAGAACCCTTTTCCAAGGAGAGTTTGAAGGGACTCGTTTCTTTGCGAACAGTTTGCAAAACAACAACCAACTTTACACAAAAGAACCCTCTTTCCAGGGAGAACTTCGACGGAAGCTCGTTTCTTTTGTGGCCCCTGTTTTTTCATCTTTGGCCAACCCCTTCACAGAGGACCCTCTTCTAGGGAGAGTGTGATGGATTCGTTCCTCTGTGATACTTTCTCAACTTTGTTTTTTGACCGCCTTTCCATAAGAGAAGCCTAGAGATAGGGAGTTTTGACGAAAACTTCATTTCTCTTCGAAAGTTCCGTTTTGCAAACACCTTCTCTTTGGGGAAGAGAGGAGTATTTCCAACTTCCCATTCAGGTAAGGGCTAAGCTTGAGTCTCTCTTTTTGGGGAAAAAGAGAGGAGAATTTTGTCACGGACGTGTCGATTCGATATCAAGCGATCTCTTTCATCAAGGATTTTAAGAATATTTTGCCAATTTGTTATCAAGTCATTGTTGATCTCAAAATTTTCATCATATAAAGAACTACCTCAAACTACCTTTAGTATTATTTCCAAAGGAGCAAGACTTTTGCGAAATAAGAACTGAATTCAAGTTTTTTTTTGTTATTGGTCAACCAAGAAGATGAAGAAAAATCTTCGATATGACCGGCAAAGGAAAATTCGATGATGTTAAAAAGCCATGAGCGAATTGATATTGATCATAGCTATGGCACATTCTTAAAGACCATTCTTTGGCAGTAAGACAGTGGAAATATCCTGGGCAGTAAAAAAGAACCTACCCAATCCATATCTCCTCAGTCATTTGAGCTGTAAATCAAATATCCGCAAAAGGGATCTCTTAATTGTCGTCAAGATGAAGATGAATTATGCGAGCTAGATCTCCGGGGCCAAAGAAGATTTGGATCATCTCCGAGATGAAGGAGTTTGTGAAGGATCCTTCCAGGGAAAGTTCAGATCACCGTCGAGATGAAGGCGAGTGTGATGGACCTACCGACAAACCCTAAAAGATATTTGATTTCTGCTATCATCTAGAGAATTTTGACCAATGAACCTATATCATCAAGCCTAACTCCTGAGAAAAACAAGGATCGAAACATCTCCAAGATGAAGGAGTTTGTGACATACCCTTCCCCTGAAAAGGAGAGAAAAGTCAGGACATCTCCAAAATGAAGGATGATGTAAAAAGTCCAAGAAAGCTCCATGATTCAAAAGAGTGCAAAAGATCATCATGGGAAATACCCAGGATATCAAACTGCCCAAAACTGTCAGGAATCATCTTTATCTATGTAAAATTCTTTTATCAATATTTTCTCACTCAATTTGCTTTTATGAAGCTAAGAATGTTTCATTTCTTTTTATATCAAGGAAATTGATATCTTCCTTGAAGAAAATCAACAACAACAAACTTTGAATTTGACTTTTGATTCTGCAGAGTTAGCTCAATTGAAGCTAATACTCTAGGTAGAAAGAGGTGATATTTTTCATACACAATTCAATCATGCTGAATCAACTACAATTTTGGTATCTTATTGGCAATATTTTCTCATTGTCCCAAAATGAGGTGTGAACTTGATGTTCGTTTTGACGTATCTTGACGTCATCCCTCCGTAGGACTGAAAAGTCATTTTCTTTCGTCTGATATGAGCACTCTCAGATTTGCACACTTCCCTGTTGTTCCCCACTGTCCCACCATAGATAGTTCCCGCTCAGGATAAGGGTTAAACCTGAACTTTTTGCAAAAGATTTGTTATTGTCAAAAGCTATTTTCAGTCTCAGCAATGAGGCGCCCAAGAACAACCCCTTTTTCAAGCTTTAGGGACCTCCATTTTTTTGCAAAAACCCCTCTTGGACTTGTTGTGCAAAGTCTAGAGGCCCATCACAGTTTTCCTCGCTCCTCGAGGATTCTGTATCCATTCAGGCTAAGGATTAAACCTGTTACCTCGCTCCTCGAGGTATCACCCAAACCTTCTGCGAGAGGTCATCTGTTTTTAGAAAGCTGATTTAGTCTCAGCAATGAGACGCCCCAGATCATCCCCTTTTCAAGCTTTAGGGAATTCCTTGTTTTTCTCTTCTCGCAAAACCCTTTTTGGATTTGTTCATCCAAATTCTGAAGGTCCCATCATGATTTCTTCATCCGAGGATTCTGCATGGTCGTCCCTTTCAGGTTAAGGGTTAAGCCTGAACCTCGCTCCACGAGGTATCTTCCGTTCAGGTTAGGGTTAAACCTGAATCCTGTTCGACTAGATATCCTTTATAGTCCCACCACGGTTTCTTCATTTGAGGACTTCGTGCGATTCCCTCCCACTCAGGTCAAGGGTTAAACCTGAATCTCGCTTTGGCGATGCATTTGTTGTCCCATCACGGTCTCTTCACTCGAAGATTCTGTATGGTCGTCCCTTTCAGGTTAAGGGTTAGGCCTGAACCTCGTTCCATGAGGTATCTTCCGTTCAGGTTTGGGTTAAACCTGAGCCTCGTTTCGACGAGGCAATCCTCCCCGTCCCATCATGGTTTTCCTCACAAAGAAACCCATGCTCTTTGTACATCCATCCAGGAAAGGATCATACTTGAGTTTCATCTCGCAAGGCATTTCTCTCAAAATGTCCCATCGAGGTCTGCTTTTATTCCCTTTCCCCATCCGAATCATCTTGATATATCTTCGTCCCATCCAGGTTAAAGGCTAAACCTGAGTCATTCCAAGAACTGATCTTGTCTCACCCATGAGACTTGATCAAAATTCTTACCTTTCACCATTTTGGGATCTTCGCCCAAAGTCCCATCACGATTTCCTCATTTTTATCATTCAGTCGTATCATTGTCGAGGATTTCGTCCCCCCAAAACCATTCAGGACAAGGCTTTAAGCCTGAAAAGCCATGTCTCGAAATAATTCTTCCACACCCAGTTCAGATCTGCTGACTGGGGCATTTTTCAAAATTTGGAGTGTTTCTTTGCCACTAAGCTCGGCTTTCAACCGGCTTAGTAGCAAAGAGGGGCATCTGTGAACACCCCAAAATTTTCAAAATATTGTAAAATATTCCCCTTCAGCCTTTTGCCCCGTTTTTCTGGGTAATTAAGTTAGTTTTAAATCTAAATTCTATTTTATTTCTCAAATTGGGTTGAAATTAAATTCATTTTACATATCTAACTCAATTTCGGATCCGGATCTAGATAAAAATTTCCAAATCTGAGCTTCACTATCTAATTTTTTTCTCAAAATTACCAAAATAACTTTTGAAAAGCTCAAACAGTTCATCTGGTATCCGTTTGGATCCATCAAGTTATATTTCTCAATTCGAGGCTTAAAACTCGAATTTTTCTCAAAACATGGGTCCAAATCCATTTTCTGAAGAAATCAGACCCAAACTTTCAAAAACTCCTCTTTTTGTAAATTTTTATCAAAAAATGCAAAAAAATTAGTTTCATCTCTCATACTGCTTAGGTTTAGAATCTTATTTCCAAAAAAAAAAAAATCAGAAAATGAAGAAAAGAGCAAAATATATATATATATATATATATATATATATATATATATATATATATATATATATATATAAATAAGTTTTTTTTGAAAACCTCCCTTTTTGAAAATACCCTTTTCTAAAAACCCCTTTTGAATCTTATGAAAAACACTCTTTTGGCAAAATTTTGTTAAAGACCCTCTTTGTAAAATCTTGGAAATCAAAGGGGCTCCTCGGTAAAAAAAATTCTTTTAGGGTTTGTTAAAATCCTTCGTAAGAAAAAAAAAGAGATGAGAAAACCCTACTGCACCTTCTTCTCACCGAAACCCTTCCCAAAACCCTCTTCCCCGCTGAGCTCCTCCACCATCCATCGCACGCTCCATAGCGATGGCTCCAAAACCATCGATAGCCAACGGCCTCACAAGCCTTCTTCCTCCTCCACCCATCCCTAACGAACTCCGATCGGTTCCCAAAACCTTCTTTTCCATCGCTTCAACATTGCAGGCCTCCCCATCACCACCCTTCATCTCTAACCGAAGCCTCTTCTCGATCCTTCCCAAGGGAGTCAACCCTTCATCGCCTACCCTCTCCTCTCCGCCCTCAATATTCAACCCTCCATCCTCAACAGCCTCATCCTTCTCAAACCTTCGTTTGCTTGCCTATAAGAGCACACACAGGAGGAGAAGGAAGGGCATCGATCTTCTTGGAGGGACATCCATCATCCGCTACTTGCATCGCCTCTCATCTACCAAAGATTGATCCTCACCAACCATTGATCCCCCAATCACTTCCCTTTTTTTTTTTTTGCTTCTTCTCTCTCTATGTAGAGAAAACAACGAAGAAGAAGAGGGGATCCATTTTGTTATCATCGGTTATCCATCCTTGGCCTCGCCATCCCAGCATCAACAAGAAGAGAGAAAATCCTCTCTTGGGTTTCAAAGCTGCAGAGAGCCTCTCCTCTTTTCTTCAGACGAATCTTGTGGAACTACGAATCTGAGCATAAGCATTACCCAGCAAAGATCATTGGATTCGTTGAAGGTATTTCATGATTCGCAGATGATGCAGATTCATCTCGTTTTATTTTCCTGGATATTCTATATGCTAGTATGTGTATTTTGCATGCATGATTTTCTGTTAGTTTTATCACCTACTGAATCCCTTATCTGTCGTTACATATTATTACCTCATTTATTGCCCATGAGTGTTTTTTTTTCCTGTCTACCCGTTTACAATAACATTTTCATTCAAATCATGTCATTGGATTCTGTTTCTCTGATACCTGTGTAAATAGAGATTTATCTCCATGTGTCTTATCCATGTGTCACGGTGCCATTTATGTGTTGTTTTGATGTCCATCATCAGTCATCTACAATTTGCTCCATCGGTCACGTGTCATAAAAGGAAAAACTACAGGATTGAGGGGTAAGGGTGTCATAAGAGGGTAGTACCAATGCAATGGGGTATGGCATCTACAGAATTGATGGTGGGGAGAATTCTTTTTGGAAGGGTTATCATTTTTGTCTAAAGGATGTCTGTCCTTGCACAAAAGGGGCAATATGTTATCATTGCCCTGTATGATCTGAACCTTTATTTGACTTCATAAAAGGTACTAGTGTCTCACCGCGTGGGCATATAATTCATACGGCCTCTCCGAAAGGGAAGGAATTGCGTTGGCTCAAGATCTGTTGGCTAAATGTCTAATGGGAAAAACATAATCAGAAGGCTTCATCTATACCCGGGCCTACAACATATTTCATACAAATCAATAATTTTTTTATCACTGCTTCCACTTGCATTATTGATGCTTTTGCTCCAATAAATAACCTCATGTATATGATTGTTAAATTTTTTTGTTTTTTAGCTAGATCCCACGGTGGAATTTTCTGATTTTGTCGTGAAACCTTTTCATTTTCTGTGTCTATACATTCAACAGGTGTCTTTATTCATGCCATCATTTCTCACCCATAGTTTTTCGCCATTTTTTTTTTAACTTCACAGGCTCACCACAGAGTTTGTTGTGGCTCTTATCTTAGCATTTTTAGCAATGCCAGGCACTGTTATAGCCCTCAGTTGCCTATAGCAGTGCACAGCCTTGTCGTGGCTGTCATTCCAGGGTATCTATCACGGTGCTCAGCACTGTTATGATTCTCCTATGTCAACAACCATGTTAAACACTGATTTGGCACCTTTAGCAGTGTTCAAACCTGCTAGGGCTCTCTTGTGTATCCAAATAGTGCCAAACACTAACCCAATGGTCACCCCTTACTGCCCTCAGTGTCAGATGTACCCTTCTGTATATCACATTGGCTGTACATCCCCCATTGTTATTTACCTACAACATAATGGTTCAAGTACCACCACATGTTTTGGCATATTTCCCCCCCCCCCTTTTTGTCCAATAAGCATTCTAGTCATAAAGCATCAAGAGCATGTTTTCCCGTTCAGATCCAGGTCATATATCATCTAGATTGAAGGCGCATCCATGTCATTCCTCTACCCTCAGGTAGGTTCGAGAATCAGGTTTATCATTGGGTGCCACATAGTTCATTTGGCAAGCTGTCACCTAGTTTTGGTTGTTATATGTCACGATGGTTCACCTTGAACCATCCCGGTTCTCACCCAGTTAGGAATTCTTACAGTAGCATATTTGTTGTATTTTCACACCCCTAACAACTCAAGTGTTGTTCACCTTAGTAGCACCATTACAGCCATACAAAAGCATCATCTCACAGTCTATTACATCATTGCACCAATCCTTGAACTAGTTGAACCATAAGAATCTGCAGTCAATTGTTGTAGAAATGTAATTTTTCTGTAGCTGGTCTTTTGATGGTTCCAGCAGTTGATCTTCACTTTCCTGACATACATTTGTTCTCTGTCGGCATTCTTCATTACTGTTTTGTTTCCTTAAAGAATGATTATCATTGAGTGTTGTCTCCTAAAGTGGATCTTGAATCATTATATATATCCTGTATCTTGCAAGAGGTGACTGACTAAACAAAATTTCTGATATTGTGTGTCATCAATTGCTGTCTTGTTTCCTTAAAGAAATGGCCTTTGCCAAACAAGCTTGTTGTCATGTCTTTATAAACACCATTATCTCACCTTACTGCAATTATTTACAGCATCCTCATGTTGCTCCCCCTTTGTCCCATTCCTTCACCTCTTACTGTATTATATATCCACATAAATTTCATCTCTTACCAATGTCACCATGTGCCTACGCCTAGCTTTTCAGCTTGTTGCCTACGGCTACAGTACTGTTTTCAGCAAACTTAAGTCAAACCCATTCCCTATTGCACAATTTCCCCTATAATGCCTCCATTAAGATCTACTCTTCTCTTATTGTCACTATCATACTATGTCATCATACATACACCTTTTTCTTCTTTATATATATGCCAACACAAACCATCCACATTTCAGCACATCTGCTTCGGTCCTTCACCATATCACCCCATCTCACAGGCTATTGTATATATCTTATATATATATATATATAGATATATAGATATGCCTATGCATACATGAGCATATGTATGTATATATTTATATATATAAGCATATACATCATTTTTTTTATCTTTCCATCATTAAGGTCTTGATCTGTGAGCAATTTCTCTTGACATTAACATCCTTTTGACATACGTAACTCTCTTCCATTCTTCATACTAACCAAGTAATTTTGCAGGAAATATGTGGAAGATATCATTACTTGGGGCTGTAAATTTGATTCTACGTGTTGTAATAGCTAGATTTGAATGAAAAGTTACTTTTCCTGCTTTTGGTAGAATGAATAAGCATCGTGAATATCATGAATTGCTTGTTTCCACGCATTTTTGCCTTTATTTCTCAAAAACTCACATTAGTGAAACATGAATGGCACATGCATCATTTCTTAAGAGATAAATTAATCCTAAGTTGATGATCCACATCAATGGCCATAGTCAGGGTGTGGACAAAACTTAGTATTTTTATCTTTTACAAAATAACACTGAATCCACACTGGATCCGTTTTCAAAATTCATCATATTTTCCCTTAAATATTTTCTTCTTTTATCAGAATTTAACTTAAAATTAATTCAAAATATATACCAATGGCCATAGTCAGGGTATATTGAGAGTTAATTTCATTTTAAATTCTATAAAAGCACCAAATGTGTCTTATTCTTCACCTGAATTTAAATATAGATTATTATATAATACATTCAATGACCATAGTCTGGGATGTATTATATCTTCAATCTTATTTTAATTCAGTTCAAGAATAAGATAATTTTTCAAAATCTAAATTCAAATTCTTTAAATTCATTCATCATTTAGGATAGAACTGCATCATATTTTCAAAATTCCCTTTCCAAAAATTCCAAGTAATGTAAATATCTTCCTCAATCTATCTTCAATTCTTATAAAATCCAATTCATCCTTTCATTTTCAAATTCAATTTCATTTTCAATCTCAAAGTTCAATTTAACCTTGAGATTTCAAAGTCATTTGTATATTCAAATTCAAATCAGATTTCAAAGTTCAATTTGACTTTGAAATTCCAAATTCATTTTATATTCAAAACTCTAATCAAACTCAAAGTTTAATTTTAACTTTGAGACTCTTGATTCACCTTCTAAATTCCAGATTCAAACTTCAAATTCAAAGTCCAATTGGACTTTGAAATGCTTATTCCAAGTTCAAAATTCTCAAATCAAATTTTTGAAATTCCAAATCCAAAGTCAGATCCTAAATCCAACTTGGATCTGGATTCCCAAGTACAAACCCCCACTTTTTGGATCTCAAATTCTGATACAAAACCCATTTTAGGATCCAAGATTCAACATTCATATCGGATCTCAGACTTCAGATCCAATTCCCCTTTAGGATCTAGAATCCAAAACTCTACATTGGATCTCAGACACCAGATCCAATTCCATTTTTAGGATTCAGAACTCAACTTCCATCTTGGATCTCAGTCTTCAGATCCAATTCCACTTTAGGATCTAGAATCCAAAACTCTACATTGGATTTCAGACTCCAGATTCAAATCCATTTTAGGATCCAGAACCCAAATTTACATCGGATCTCAGATTTCAGATTTTAAATCCATTTTAAGATCCAATTCCATTCCTAATTCTAGATTCCAAATCCAATTCCATTTTCAGATCTCGTCTGAATCCATTTCTACTTCCTATAGCATTTGGATCTCTCAAGCCTGTCCTGATTTCAAAATCTTAAAATTCCATTTTCAAATTTCATCTTCTTCTCCTAAAGCTATGATTAAATTCAAAGTCCATTTCTGACTTTGAAAAATTCATTTCCTTTCATTTCAAAGCTTCAAATCATCCTTTTTTTCAAAATCAAAATTTATTCTACCAACTCTGATTTACTTCAAAGACTTAGAACTTCTTTGATCTATCTCAAGTTTGAAATTCCACTAGAGGGGGGGTGAATAGTGAAATATGATAATGATCGATAAAATAAAATAATTAAGCAATAAGGCACAACACATAAAACACAGAATTTATACTGGTTCGGTCAGTATCCAGACCTACATCCAGTCCCCAAGCAAACCACTTGAGCTTTCTACTATAACATCCGAGTCACCGGATAAATAGTACAACACCCTCTTCCCCAGAGGTCTTCTTCTCTCAACAGAGAAGGACAACACCATCTTTCACAGAGGTCTTCTTCTCTCAACAGAGAATGGCAACACCCTCTTTCACAGAGGTCTTCTTCTCTCAGCAGAGAAGGGCAACACCCTCTTTCACAGAGGTCTACTTCTTTCAACAAAGAAGGAATATAGTGAATAACAGAGTTACAATACTTCCTATAGAACCTTCAGAATGATATGAATGCACGAATGAAGGATTCTCAGAATGTTCTGTTTGTCACTCAGAGGATACTCTTTGTCAAAGAGCTGGACTTGACTTTTTCTCTTTTCTTTATTTCCTTTTTCTCTTTCTTTTTCAAGGCTCTCTTTTCAAATATCGAATAGAAATTTTTCTCGTTGTAAGCTCACACGTCTTATTCCATTCCATGTTTGAATAGTTTATTTGAGTGTGTTTATATAGCTTTTAAAAAGTAGTCGTTACATTTTTGGAATTGTAACTTTTTGAAATGTGAAATGTTATGTCATTTCAAAAAATATCTTTTAGATAAATTTGAGAATACCTTTTTCCATAAAAGTAGAATAGAGGGTACACTAGTCGTTGTAATATTTTAGGTAATACATATTTTATGTAAAAAGTCTATTTCTTACAATAGGACATTGAACGTTGGGTTGTAGTTTTGTCTTTATTCTAATTAATGATTTGAGGTACATTAGTACTTCTTTGCTTTAAATGAGTGTAAGTACAATGAGTGCTTTGAGATATTTATTTGTACATAGTCATGTCAAGTGTTTTCTTTATGTTGTGTATTTCAAAGTCTCCAGAGAGAATGAGGACCAAAAGAAGGTCGACATTCTTTGAGAAGGATATTAACAAGGATTTGTTACAGGAGGCATTTAATGCTTTGTAAAGAGAATGATGACTTCAAGTAAGTCGACATTCTATGGTTATGAAAAAAGTAACTAGAGTCCTTTCAAAAACATATTTTATTTGTTTTTCTTTTGTGTAGCCGATTTATGTTTTTGTCTTCTTCTTATATTAAAAATATTTCTAGAGTCTTTTCAAAAACATATTATATTTGTTTTCTCCATGTAGCCGATTTTATGTTTTTGTCTTTTTCCTACATTCCTTTTTTTCATGTTGTCTTGTATATAGTGTAAGGTACAATTATTACATGACAAAATATCTTTTTCATAAAAGGTTGTAAGAAGGTACAATTATTGGTTTTCAAAAAGGAGCTTTTTGAAACTATCGTATACCTTTATGATATAGTGTTTATGAATGAGTATGTAATATGCAATATGCAAGTTCCTGAAGGTTCTGTTACATATGACTCTAAAGAAGAAAAAAAAAATCTTCATCTTGAGGTAGCCGATCTCTTCATTTGAACTTTAGGAATGCATGGCTCATCAAGCTTTTTCTTCAAGGAGTATGATTGCACCATAGTTGTACTTGAACAGGAAGTCTTCATCCTTATTGGGTGAGATATCCTTGCATCAAATACTCGTTAGATTTATGGCAAAACATATTCAGTCATAATATAACATTATTTCAAGAGGACATATTATCATATCATATAAAATCAAATGAGACAGTGTATCATATTATGTGACATCAAAACCGAGTTTCTCAACATTCTCCCCCTTTTTGATGATGACAAAATATGCTCCCCCTGTTAAAAAGACATTATGCATAGAAATAATAATATGATAAAAAAGTGAAATAATGTTTAAAGAGAGAATATTTCTCCGATAATGGAGACAGGTTTTCTCCCCCTTTGTCATGGACAAAAAGGAAGGGATCAGAGTAAAAGAGTTATTACAGACCAAATATTACAGTCCAAAAGTATTAAAAAGTTATTACAGACCAAAAAATGAGTTTATCACAGACAAAGAGTTTTAGTCAGAGTCAGTGGGATTGAGCTTGTGGCGGCGGCGACTTGAATCTTGGCCCATTACCAAGGAGTCAAAGGCCTATTGAAGAGAGGCTTGATTCCTGAGAAGTAGAGCCTGTGTATTTTGGATGTCGACGAGGGTAGAGAAGATGTCGTGGTCAGAGCTTGCTGGGGGATCGGCTTCACTGGTCCTTTCATCGTCAGAGTGGTCTCGAGGGGACCCTTCCTCAGGGAGGTATGAGTCATCGAATGCATGAACAGACCAGTGAATGATGTCTTGGTGGAGAGGCACTTGGAAGTGCTGAAGAATATGGGTGATGAAGTACCCGAAGGGAAGAGAGTGGAAGGTCCGAAAATTGATCATGTTATTGAAAATGATACTGGACCAGTTGATGGGAAAGTTGCAGAAGATTGCATATAGGAGAAGTGAGATTTCGTTTGCCACGAAACCCTTGGAGGGAAGCTTTGGAAAGACGTTGGATGAGAGGATATGTGAGAGCATTAGAGCATGAGGTTTCAGATTGCTCGTATGCCATGGGAAATGGGTGCAGCGAGTGGAGAGAAAGACTTTCTTAAACACAGTCCGATCTATCGGAACTATTTTAGGAAGCTCAATGCCATAGGAAGAAAGGTTTAGAATGCAGCCTAGTTAAGAGATATTGAAGGAGATGAGTTTTCCATGTACCATGGATGTAATGGTGGTGTGGTCACGGTCTTCAGAGAGGTTGGTATAGAAAATTTTGATGAGATGAGGATAGTAGGTCATGGAGTTAGTCGTTCCTAAGATGGGAACAAAATCTTGAAGAGAGGTATGGAGGTCAAGGGATGTGAAGGCGTCGAAGTTTACTAGTTTGCCAGTTTGAATTGGCAAGGTGCTAATGTACTGAAAGTGTTGAACAAGGTCTGGGTAACGTAGATCTGCGGAGGTGATCACATTGGTGGAGGAGGAAGCCATTATCGAATGTCTTGAAAATAAAGCACTAGGAGAGAATGGAGCTTGAAATGAGAGAGAGTTTGTATGAGGATAGAGAATTTCGAATGGAATGGTGAGAGATGAACCAATTGATTAAATAGAAAGAAGAATATAATTGTTGATATGAAATGAATGACATTGGAAGTGGGTGATTTTTAGATTTTAGTTGAAAGAGGAAATCCGTGAGGTGTGAATTAAGAGTCTTGTGAATGACAAATCAAATCAATTTTTAGAAGATAGTGTATTATATTTGAGAAGAAGTCAAGGAGGACATGGTTTCGAATTATTCTTTTATATAAGAAAGAATTATCATGTGAGGGTGTATCAAATTGTGAGTTTGTGTCATGTATGGAGTGACTTGATGTGTGATAAAGTCAAAAGAGTGAATTTTTATGGTTTTGTTAAAGGTTTTCGAGAGATGAGGTGAAATAATGGCCTAATAGAGACAAATATTCTTTTTATAAGATGTTTCTACTTTATGGAGAGTATACGTGAAGAATGTGTTTGGAATAAGACAAATAGAGATGTGTGAGTGACATAAGATGAAGTTTTTCTTGAGGAAGTTTTTAATGAGTCTTGATTGGAGAGAAAGATATACAATATGAAAAAGGTCATGATTGCTAAAGACGATAATTGATTATACATAGGCTATGATATAGTAGATGATATAGTAAAAAATTAGCAACAAAAATAGTAGATGATAAGTTGTATATTTTACATGAAATGTAGCAACAAAAAGATCGATGGATAAATAATCAAATTTTGACCAAAGTTTTAGAGAAGTATATTGAAAGGACAAAGAAAGAGATATATCATTTGAATATGAGGAATATACTATTTTGTTGAAGATCGGCTAGCCTATCGTGAGAGAGAGGAGTGATAATGATGGAAAGAAGAAGATATTGTGATTAGACATAAAGTTGTTTTGAGAGAAACAATGAGAAACTCGTGAAGAGAGATAGAGAGAGAGAGAGAGAGAGAAAAAGTGAGCAATGATGGCCTACTAAAACAAGAAACAAGTGGGTGTTATTAAAATATAGTGCATGGGTTGAAGTGTAGAAGATTGTTATTCGTATGAGGGGTTTTCACAAGAGGACAAAAGTTGATGAAAGGATGTTATGAGATGAGTGATATGAAAGAGTGTCATAATACTTATATTTAAAGAAGGTAGTACTCATGGGTATGCGTGGAGGAGGATAGGACAAAGTGTGATTATTAATATGTACTTGAAAGGTGACAAAATGAAAGACATAAAGAATGTGTTGTTATTCATAGAAGTTTTGGTTTGAGGAACAAGGTTTTGAAGAAATTCGATTGAAGGAGTTCATAGTTTCTTTAGGAAAATAGTAAAGGAGTCAAAGTTATGAATGGAGATTCAAATCGTATGTGTGAGAAAAAGTAACTAAAGTCACTATATAGTAAAGAGAAAGTCAAGTTATGAGAAACAATAATTATGAAAGTGATGTAAAAGATGATATGACAAGAGGTAGAATGTACTTTGACATGAAGTTTCAACTTTTTAAGGCAATTTGTGGTATTCGAGACCCTTAGAAATGATTCTTTTGTAAACCAAAAAAAATGTGAAAGTTAGACACGATTATTAAAATTTTTAAAGATCTTTTATTATCCTTATTAAGATGAATTTAGTAAATATTATGAACTCGAGTGAACTTAATATTTTAGTTTTATATATCATTCAATTTACATATACCTAGCTCTCTTCTTATTCTTATAAAATCTTCATTTTTTAAAGGTTTAGTAAAGATGTCTGCTAGTTGTTTATCTGTGGGTATAAATTCTAGTTTAATTATATTATTTAAGACTTGTTCTCTTAGAAAGTGATGTCTAATTTGAATGTGTTTAGTTCGAGAATGTAAAACAGGATTTTTGAAAAGGTTTATAGCACTTGTGTTATCACATAAAATAGTTGTATTTTCGAATTTTAAACCAAAATCTTTCAAAGTTTGTTTCATCCAGATGACTTGTGTACAGGCTAGGCTAGCAGCAATGTATTCGGCTTCAGTAGTTGATAAGGATACACAGTTTTGTTTCTTACTGAACCATGATACTAGTGAGTGCCCTAGCATATGACATGTTCCACTTGTGCTTTTTCTGTCAGATTTACTTCCAGCAAAGTCAGCATCGCTGTATGAGATTAGATCAAATGTAGAGGATTTTGAATAGAATAATCCAAAATCAACTGTGTCTTTTAAATATCTCATTATTCTTTTTACAGCTTTAAGATGTGATTCTTTTGGATTTGACTGAAATCTAGCACACAAGCAAACACTGAACATAATATCTGGACGGCTAGCAGTTAAATAAAGAAGTGATCCTATCATACCTCTGTATACCTTTGTATCAACAGACTTACCATCTTCATCTTTGTCCAAAACAGTAGTAGTGCTCATAGGAGTAGATTTTGAAGCAGTTGAGTTCATGTTGAACCTCTTCAGAAGTTCACGAGCATACTTAGATTGATTGATGAAAACTCCATCCTTGATTTGCTTGATATGCAGTCCAAGAAAGTAGGTGAGTTCTCCCATCATGCTCATTTCAAATTCTTTCTGCATGGACTTAGAAAAATCTTCACAAAGAGTGTTGTTAGAAGATCCAAAGATGATGTCGTCGACATATATTTGAACAATTAGGGTATGATTATTCACTACTTTAACAAATAATGTAGAATCTGCTTTGCCAACAGAAAAAATAGTTTTTAATAAAAAAGTTTTAAGCCTATCATACCAAGCACGAGGTGCTTGTTTTAAACCATATAAAGCACGTTTGAGTTTAAAAACATGATCTGGGTATTGTTCATTTTCAAATCCTGGAGGTTGTTTTACATAAACTTCTTCATTTATAAAACCATTTAAGAAAGCACTTTTAACATCCATTTGATATAATTTGAAATTCATATAGCTTGCATATGCTAAGAGCATTCTAATAGATTCAAGTCTAGCAACAGGAGCAAATGTTTCATCAAAATCAATACCTTCCTTCTGGTTGTATCCTTGAGCTACTAGTCTGGCCTTGTTTCTTATAACATTACCTGCTTCGTCTAGCTAGTTTCTGAAGATCCATCTTGTCCCAATGATTAGATGATCCTTTGGTCTAGGTACAAGATCCCAAACATCATTTCTTTGGAATTGATTCAGTTCTTCAGTCATGGCTAGCATCCAGAACTCATCAATGATGGCTTCATCAATCTTCTTTGGTTCAAGTTGAGAAATGAATGCCATGTTTGCAATCTGTTCTAGCTGAGCTCTAGTTCGAACCCCCTTTGTTAGTTCTCCTAAAATCTGCTTTTGAGGATGATCTTTGATATCAACAAAGGTTCTTTGATGATCATCTTCATTAGACTTAGTTGTGTTATCTAAAAATAAATCTGTACTTTCAACATCATCATCATTAGTTTGTATATGAACAGATTGATCAATAGATTCACAAAAACTAACATGCATAGATTCTTCAATAGTATTATGACTCTTATTGAAAACTCTGTATGCTTTACTATGACTTAAATATCCTAAGAATATGCCTTCAACAGATTTAGCATCAAACTTATCTAGGCTATCTTTTGTGTTTAGGATAAAGCATTTACATCCAAAGACTTTGAAATAGTCTATTCTTGGAGTTCTGTCATAGAATAGTTCATAGGGAGTTTTATTTAATAAGGGTCTAATGAGAACTCTATTTGTTATGTAGCATGCAGTATTAACAGCTTCTGCCCAAAAAGATTTTGCAAGATTATTGTGTTGGAGCATAGTCCTGGCAGATTCCTGAAGGGTTCTATTCTTTCTTTCTACTACACCATTTTGAGGTGCAGCTCTAGGAAAGGCAAAGTTATGAGAAATACCATGCAAGTTACAAAAATTTTCAAAAAGTTCGTTTTCAAATTCTCCTCCATGGTCAGTACGGATTTTAACAATAGAACAAGATTTTTCGTTTTGTAATTTTTTACATAAGATTTCAAATTGACAAAACGTGTCACTTTTGTTTTTCAAAAATATTACCCAAGTAAATCTTGAGTAGTCATCTACAATAACAAAAACGTATTTATTGTGATTATGACTAGCTACTCTAGAAGGACCAAAAAGATCCAGGTGGAGAAGCTCTAAAGGTCTTTTACTTGAAATGATATTTTTTGATTTGAAAGATGATTTTGATAATTTTCCTAATTGACATGCATCACAAAAGTAATCCTTTTTAAAAGAAATTTTGGGTAACCCACGTACTAACTTGTTTTTAGCTAATTTAGACATGTATTTAGAATTTACATGACCCATTCTTAAGTGCCATAAATGTTGAGAGTCGTTATTAGCTATAAGACAATGTTCTGTGATGTTTTCTAGGTATAGTTCATATATATTATTCTTTCTTATACCTTTTAAGATGATGTTTTCATTGGTGTCTGTTATGAGGCATGCATCATGATTAAAGCTAACATTATAACCTGTGTCACACATTTGACTGATACTTAGTAGGTTATGTTTTAAGCCTTTAACAAGGAGAACGTCTTTGATAAGAGGTTTATCTATGTTACCAATATTTCCAATACCAATTATCAAACCTTTGTTGTTATCTCCAAAGGTGACGGTTCCTCCTTCTTTATGATAAAGAACAACAAAAAGGTCTGGATGTCCTGTCATGTGCTTTGAACATCCACTATCTAGTATCCATCTGTTCTTCTTCTTTGGAGCCTGCAAAACATTAAGTAAATCTCCTTTTTGGTACCCAATCGGGTCCTTTTTTGTTAGACTTTGGAACCCATATCCATTTGGATTTGGGTTTGTCTATATCTTTAGAGGAGTTAAAAAGATTATCATTATAATACTCCTTATTTGGTTCAGATGAACTTTTCACAAATGTGGTCTTTTGATTCATACAAGAAGGCTTTTTGAAATGAGAGTAGCCAATACCATTCTTGTAAAAAGAGACCTTCTGAGAGGATAAGAGTTTATCCAAGTTCTCTTTACCTTTAGTAAACTTGAAAACCGTTTTCATGAGGTTCTCAGTTTTACTTTTTAGCTCTGAAATTTCTACTTGCAGATTTTTAGTTTTGGAGCTAGTAGAAGAAATTTCAGACATAAGCATAAGATTTTCCTTTTTCAACTCAGAATTTTCACTGCTGAGTTTTTCATTCTCTTGGGAAAGCTTTAGATTTTCAGATTTTAAATCTTTATTTTTGAAACTCAATTTTCTAGATTCTTCAAATAGTTCTTGAAAAGCATCTAGAAGTTCTTCAAAGGAAAAATCAGAGATTTCACTTACCGAACTTTCATTTGCCATGAAGCACATATTTGCAGTTTCGGCTTTATCATCACTTGACTCTTCACTAGTGGATGGTTCTGAATCATCCCATTGAGTATGCAGAGCCTTTTTCTTGAAGAACCTCTTCTTTGGTTCCTCAGTCTTGGACTTTCTTTTGAGAAGGGGACAGTCACGTTTTAAGTGGCCTGGCTTATTACACTGAAAGCACATGTAATCTTCTTTAGGATCTTTTCTTTCCTTGTGTCTGTTTGGAAGCCGGTTCCTTCTCATGAAGCGCTGGAATTTTCTGGTAAGTAGCGCAATTTCTGATTCTTTATCTGAGTCTTCATTCTCAGATAGGGCTGGGAAAGCTAGAGTTTTCTTTACTGGTTGCTCTTCTTCCCTTCTTTCTTTCATGTGGACTTCATAGGCCATAAGATTGCCTATTAAGTCGTCCAAAGTAAGCTTAGATAAATCTTGAGCTTATTCAATAGCAGTAGTCTTTTTCTTCCAATCAGTTGTGAGAGATCTCAAGATTTTCTTCACCTTTTCAGTTTGGGAATATGTTACACCCAGAGATTTCAGATCGTTGGTGATGTTGGTGAATCTGGTAAACATCTCTGTGATGGGTTCATCTTTGTTCATTTTGAATAACTCATATTTTCTAACAAGAGATGAAATTTTGGTTTCTTTCACTTTGTTGGTTCCTTCATGAATAACTTCCAAAGAATTCCAAATATCATATGCAGATTCACATATAGATATTCTATTGAATTCGTTTTGATCAATGGCACAATATAAGGCATTCATAGCCTTTGCATTTAGGTTTGCCATTTTCTTTTCTTCATCAGACCATAAGCTATAGTCTACGGATGGAGATGTGTATGGATGCTCAACAATTTTCTATACAGCAAAATCTATGAATTTGATAAATATAGCCATTCTGCACTTCCAGTATCCATAGTTGGAGCCATTGAAGAAAGGAGGACGAGATGCGTGTTGACCTTCAATATCACGAGCATAGGAAGTAGATGCCATTTGTGCTGGAAGACTTGTTACGTCGAAACCAGCAAACCTGCTTTGATACCAAATAAAATTCCAGTAGACGGAGGGTGAATAGTGAAATATGATAATGATCGATAAAATAAAATAATTAAGCAATAAGGCACAACACATAAAACACAGAATTTATACTGGTTCAGTCAGTATCCAGACCTACATCCAGTCCCCAAGCAAACCACTTGAGCTTTCTACTATAACATCCGAGTCACCGGATAAATAGTACAACACCCTCTTCCCCAGAGGTCTTCTTCTCTCAACAGAGAAGGACAACACCCTCTTTCACAGAGGTCTTCTTCTCTCAACAGAGAATGGCAACACCCTCTTTCACAGAGGTCTTCTTCTCTCAGCAGAGAAGGGCAACACCCTCTTTCACAGAGGTCTACTTCTTTCAACAAAGAAGGAATACAGTGAATAACAGAGTTACAATACTTTCTATAGAACCTTCAGAATGATATGAATGCACGAATGAAGGATTCTCAGAATGTTCTGTTTGTCACTCAGAGGATACTCTTTGTCAAAGAGCTGGACTTGACTTTTTCTCTTTTCTTTATTTCCTTTTTCTCTTTCTTTTTCAAGGCTCTCTTTTCAAATATCGAATAGAAATTTTTCTCGTTGTAAGCTCACACGTCTTATTCCATTCCATGTTTGAATAGTTTATTTGAGTGTGTTTATATAGCTTTTAAAAAGTAGTCGTTACATTTTTGGAATTGTAACTTTTTGAAATGTGAAATGTTATGTCATTTCAAAAAATATCTTTTAGATAAATTCGAGAATACCTTTTTCCATAAAAGTAGAATAGAGGGTACACTAGTCGTTGTAGTATTTTAGGTAATACATATTTTATGTAAAAAGTCTATTTCTTACAATAGGACATTGAACGTTGGGTTGTAGTTTTGTCTTTATTCTAATTAATGATTTGAGGTACATTAGTACTTCTTTGCTTTAAATGAGTGTAAGTACAATGAGTGCTTTGAGATATTTATTTGTACATAGTCATGTCAAGTGTTTTCTTTATGTTGTGTATTTCAAAGTCTCTAGAGAGAATGAGGACCAAAAGAAGGTCGACATTCTTTGAGAAGGATATTAACAAGGATTTGTTACAGGAGGCATTTAATGATTTGTAAAAAGAATGATGACTTCAAGTAAGTCGACATTCTATGGTTATGAAAAAAGTAACTAGAGTCCTTTCAAAAACATATTTTATTTGTTTTTCTTTTGTTTAGCCGATTTATGTTTTTGTCTTCTTCTTATATTAAAAATATTTCTAGAGTCTTTTCAAAAACATATTATATTTGTTTTCTCCATGTAGCCGATTTTATGTTTTTGTCTTTTTCCTACATTCCTTTTTTTCATGTTGTCTTGTATATAGTGTAAGGTACAATTATTACATGACAAAATATCTTTTTCATAAAAGGTTGTAAGAAGGTACAATTATTGGTTTTCAAAAAGGAGCTTTTTGAAACTATCGTATACTTTTATGATATAGTGTTTATGAATGAGTATGTAATATGCAAGTTCCTGAAGGTTCTGTTACATATGACTCTAAAGAAGAAAAAAAAATCTTCATCTTGAGGTAGCCGATCTCTTCATTTGAACTTTAGGAATTCATGGCTCATCAAGCTTTTTCTTCAAGGAGTATGATTGCACCATAGTTGTACTTGAACAAGAAGTCTCCATCCTTATTGGGTGAGATATCCTTGCATCAAATACTCGTTAGATTTATGGCAAAACATATTCAGTCATAATATAACATTATTTCAAGAGGACATATTATCATATCATATAAAATCAAATGAGACAGTGTATCATATTATGTGACATCAAAACCGAGTTTCTCAACAAAGTTCTAAGTTAAATTCAATGATTTCTTCACTCCATCATCAAGATCATCCCAGAAATACTTGGAAATTTTTCAAATCATTTTTTTAAAAGAGCATACATCCTTGCATTGCACAAGCATGATTCTTTGTGCATCTAGAGTTAGAATAAATTCTTAGATTATATTTAAGCAAAGCAAAAGGCATAGATTCGATCCTTGGTTTGATTACCTTTGGTAAAGGCGCCAGGAACGATCGAACCTCGTACCGACGAGTGAATCCCGTCTCTCCATTTTTCCCGCAATATTTTCAAAACGGAGGCGAGTTAAATTTCTAAATATTTTCAAATTAAGGTCAAGTGAGACCGCACAAAATAGTTCCTCTTCTCTTTTTCTTTCTTTTCTTTTCTCTTTCTCTTTTCTTTCTTTTTTTCTTCTCCCTTCAAAAAGGAGGAAAATAGAGGTTAGAAAAGGAAAAGAGAAAGAAGAGAGAGAAACCATAAGAGAGGAAAAATTTTGCGATGATCACAGAGGGCGAAGATGGCTGTTGAAGATTGAGGGCGGAGAGGAGAAGCGAGCCTGCGGCCGTTGTAACTTTTCCAATTTCTCAAAAGAAAGCCCCCTTCTAGGAAATTTTTGAAAAAAATGGTTAAGAAATGAGGTTTTTGGAAAAAGGGCTTCAAAAAGCTCAAAAATGCTTCGTTTTTCTTGTAGCTTTTTTCTCAATTTTTTTGGTTTTTTTTTAATGTTATTTTTCTATTTTTTTTTGTATTTTTGGAATAAAATCCTAAATTTTGTGAGAAAACAAAGATTGAAACTAATTTTTTTGTATTTTTGCAAAAATATTTACAAAAGGGAATTTTTCTGAGAATTTAAATACTATTTTGAGAAAATTTCTTCAGAAAATGCATTAGGATCCGAGTTTTGAGGAAATATGGATTTAAAACACTAGATTCGGATCCAGAATTGAATTTGAATACATCAATATGGAATTTAATTCAGAAAATCTGAAGAATGACTGAAATTTGGCTTTGAAATTGCTTTTATCTTCTCAGAGAATGAGGGCCAGGGCAAAAAGGTCATTTTTACAAATTTTTGAAAAATTTGGGGTGTTCACAGATGCCCCTCTTTGCTACTAAGCCGGTTGAAAGCCGAGATTAGTGGCAAAGATAACACTCCAAATTTTGAAAAATGCCCCAGTCAGTAGATCTGAACTGGGTGTGGAAGGATTATTTTGAAAATATGGCTTTTCAGGCTTAGAACTTTATCCTGAATGGTTTTGGGGAGACGAAATCCTCGAAGATGATGTAATCAAATAATAGAAATGAGAAAATTGTGATGGGACTTTGAGTGAAAATTCTGAAATGGTGGGGAATGAGAATTTTGATCCGGTCTCGTGGGTGAGACAAGATACTCTTTTTTTGGAATGATTCAGGTTTAGCCCTTAACCTGGATGGGACGAAAATATATCAAGATGAATTTGAAATGAGGAAAGAAATACACGAAGACCTTGATGGGACATTTTTGAAAAATGCCTCGTGAGACGAAGCTCAAGTAAAATCCTTTCTTGGATGGATATACAAGGTATGGATTCCTCAATGGGAAGAGCCATGATGGGATTGGAAGGAAACATCTCGTTAGAACGAGGAATCTCGTTGGAACCAGTCTCAGGTTTAACCCAAACCTGAAAGGAAGATATCTTGTGAAGCGAGGTTTCGGGTTAACTCTTAGGCTGAATAAGAAATCTACCATACAAATTTCTCAAATGGAGAAACCATAATGGGACCTTCGGAATTCGGACGAACAAATCCAAAAGGGGTTTTACGAGAGGAAGAAAATATAGAGCTCCCTAAAGCTTTGAAAAGGGAGAAGAAATTGGGCGTCTCATTGCTGAGACTGAAATAGCTTTTGAAATCTATGACCTCTCGCAGGGGGGTTCAGGTTTGGCCCTTAACCTGAGTGGGGGACACCATACGAAATCCTTGACTGAAGAAACCACGATGGGACAGGAAGGGATACTTTAACTGAATGAGGCAACTCTTCTGGAAGATATAAACAACGCTAGGTTGCATCAAAATGGATATTGAATGTCTATTTTATTCTTGGAATAGCTAGAAAATTTTGCCAATAAGATAGAATTATAGCTGATTCAAATGCTTGGAAATGTGCACGTATGTGCGAAGATATTCTCTCTTTTACCTAGAGTATTTTCTCCAATAAGGTTAACTCCTCAGTTTTAAGAGTCAAATTCAAAAATTTAGCGCTGATGATTTTCTTCAAGGAAGCAATCCATTTCCCTGATATGAGAATAGAAGAAATATTCTTAATTTCATAAAAGCAAGTAATGAAAAGATATTGATAAAAGAATTTTGCATGAGAAAAGATGACTTCTGGCAACTTTGGCAGTTTGATATCTGAGTGTTTTCCCACGATGATCTTTTTGCACTCTTTTTGAGTTGTTGCACTTTCTCGGGCTTTTTACATCATCCTTCATTTGGATGGGTCCTAACTTTTCTCTTTTTTTTTAGGGAAGGGTACGTCACAAACCCCTTCATCTTGGAGATGCTTCGATCCTTCTTTTTCTCAGAGATTATATATGATATTGGCTTAAAAAGGTCTTTAGATGTAGCTGAAATCAAATATCTTTTAGGGTTTGTCGGTAGGTTCATCGCACTCGCCTTCATCTTGACGGTGATCTGAACTTTCCTTGAAAGGATCCGTCACAAACTCCGTCATCTTGGAGATGTTTCCGATCTTCTTTGACCCCGGGGTCTACTCGCTTAATTCGCCTTCATCTTAACGACAATTGAGAGATCCCTTTTGCGGATATTTGATTGCAACTTTTAAACGAAATGAGAAGATATGGGTTGAGTGGATTCTTTTTATAGCTCAAGATATTTCCACTACCTGATTGCCAGAAAGTCATTTTTAAAACATGCGCCATAGCTAAGATCAATATCAATTCACTTCTGGCTTTTCAACATCATTGAAGATTTCTTTCATTGATCATATCGAGGACATTTCTTACATCCTTTTGGTTGATCAACAGGAAAAGATTTGAATTTTACCTCTTTTTTGCAAAAAGTTTCACCTTTTGGAAGGAAATACTGGAGGTAGTCTGAGGAAATTCTTTTTGTGTAGTCAGACTTTTTTAGAATCAACTAATGTTTTTAGCAAATTGGCAAAGTTTTCATGAATTTCTTGTAAAATAATCACTCAATATAGATTTTGATGAGAGCTGTAATGTAAAGCAATGGTGTAAGAATCAGACTTTAGAAAACTGGACTGAAGAAATACATTAGGTTTTGGAAATCCCGACCAGTTATGAGAAACTGGATTTCGATAATCCCGACCAGTGAGAAATACTGGATTTCAAATCCCGACCAATTATGAAAACTGGATTTGAAAATCCCGACCAGTTATAAAACCTGAATTTGAAAATCCCGACCAGTTATAAAAACTGGATTTGAAGATCCCGACCAGTTATAAAAACTGGATTTGAAAATCCCGACCAGTTATAGAAACTGGATTTGAAAATCCCGACCAGTTATAGAAACTGGATTTAAAAATCCCGACCAGTTATAAAAACTGGATTTTAAAATGAAGGATTTAATTTGATGGTTTGAAAGTGATTAAATTTGGGAGGTTATAACCCGAGGGTTGAGGAAATGATGAGATTTTAAAGATATTGCAACCAGAGGTTGGGAAACTGATAGAATTTGTGAGATTGAAGACCTTGGAAATGATAGAATTGAGGAGCCGCACCCTAAGAGTTTGATCTTTTGGAATATACGACCAGCGGGAGCTGGATCTTTTGGAATACAGGACCAACGAGATGCTGGATCCTTTGGAAATACATGACCAGCGAGATGCTGGATCTTTTGGAAATACATGGCCAGTGAGATTGTGGATCCTTTGAAAATACATGACCAACGAGTGTTGGATCCTTTGAAGTGGTCTGTTTTTAAGATTTATCTTCTTATCCTGAATCGAGAAGGAAGAAAAGAAATACCTCGTTATCAGGAGGCATCAGGTTTATCCCTTAACCTGAAGGGGAATTTTTAAAGGTAAAAGTAGATGAGATTTTAATAAGATTGAAAAATTTGTTAAAACTTGACAAAGATGAGCAATAGCTTGATAAAAATTTGATCAAACCAAAAAGTGAATCAAATGAAATGAAAATAAAGATCACAAGATCAATTGAGAATTAACAAAATTTGAGGAAAAGAGTTTTCGTCTAATCCTGCCTGCATATGATGAAAGAAGATGATTATGGATCAAAATAAAATGCCCCAGTATCATGGAGAAGAATGTAAGAATTGATAGAAGATCATTGTTTTATTGAAATGACTCTTTGAATAGTACAAAAGGCTTTAGAATGAAAATTCTAAGTATAAAATTTCTTCAGATGCAGAGCATTGATGGGATCTGGCATTTCCACTCCATCTGCGTTGATTAGAAGATACGAATTGCGAGGAAGTGCTTCCTTAACCACATAAGGGCCTTCCCAATTGGGTGACCACTTGCCCCGTGGTCGGTGCTTGAGATGAGCTGTCGATCTGAGCACCAAATTGTTAACTCGAAATTTTCGCTCAATGACGGACTTGGCATAGTGTCGAGCTATCCTTTGTCGATAAGCTTGAGCATGCTCTGCTGCCTTGAGCCTTTTTTCATCTAGTAGATCCAGCTGCACCAATCTCTGCTGCTGATATTGATCGAGTGACAATTCTATAAGGGAAGCAAATTTGAGAGCGGGCTTTTGGATATGGAGAGGCAACACCACTTCAGTCCCGTAAACAAGTTCTGAAGGAGTGGCATTAGTCGGAGTCCAAATGGTGGTCCGGTATGCCCAAAGTGCGTCATGAATCTTCTCATGCCAATCTCGACCTATTTTCACAGTCCTTTCCAGAATACGAATCAAAATTTTATTGGTGGCCTCTGCTTGGCCGTTCCCTTGAGCATAATAGGGAGCTGAGAAATGATGGCAAATTCTGAATTTAGAACAAAAGGTTTTCATCCTCTCATTTTTTAAATGAGTTCCATTGTCTGAGACAATATCATGTGGTATGCCGAAGCGACAAAGGATGTTCTTGTGAATGAAAGAAACCACATGGCGGCCTTCTACCGTGCGTAGAGTAACAGCTTCAACCCATTTTGTGAAATACTTTGTCGCAGCCAGAAAGTATTTGTGGTCGTTGGAAGCAGAAGGAGTAATTGGGCCCACGACGTCAAAAGCCCACATAGAAAATGGCCAAGGAGAAACAACTGATTGTAAATATGTGGCCGGAGCATGAATGTAAGGCGCGTGCAATTGACACTTGACACACTTCTTCACAAATCTATGACAGTCCTGTTGCATGGTATTCCAGTAGTAACCTGCTCGGACGATCTGCTTGATGAGCGTTTGAGAGCCGACATGGCCACCACAAATCCCTTCATGTGCCTCTTGGATAATTTCCATAGCTTCTTCTTTGTCTAAACATCGGGCATATTCAGAACTGAAACCACGGCGGTAAAGGACATTGGCAAGAATGAAATAACGGGTAGACATGCGCTGCATTGCACACTGCTCCCTTTTTGGCATTTCTGGTGGAAATTCACCAGTCTCAATGAAATTTTTGATATTTTGATACCAAGGTTTCTCCTTCTGATTAATCTAGTTTACTTGCATAATTGAATAAAAAACGGGTTGCTCAAGTCTGCCAACTTCAAAAGATCGACAAGATTCACTGCCTTTGAAGGATAAAATGGAGCCCAGACTGGCTAAACCATCAGCTATTTGATTATGCTCTCTTCTGATATGACTAAGCTAAAATTCTTCGAAGCTGTCCACAAGAGTTAGGACGATCTTCTGATGCGGAATTAATTTAGAATCTTTCACTTGCCATTCAGTGTTAACTTGACTGACAACAAGTAGTGAATCGCCAAAAGCATGCACTCTCTTGACATTGAAACTTTGCAGAATTTTGAGGCCTTGTATTAGGGCTTCATACTCGGCCATGTTATGAGTGCATTGGAAACCAAGTTTAAGGGAATAAGGGATCATTTCTTTTTCTGGAGTGATTAACAAGTCTCCAATCCCGATGCCAGACATGTTTTTAGAGCCATCGAAGAACATGTTTCAAACTGGGGGCTGTTGGATATTACAGACGTGCTCATCAGGAAAATCATCTTCTGCTCTAATCTCTTCTGTCAGGGGGAAATCTGCCAACTGATTTGCGATCGCTTGGCCTTTAATCGACTTTTGAGAAACATACTCTAAGTCATATTGCATTAGGAGGACTTGCCACTTCACAATCCGTCTAGTGAGAAATGGTTGTTCCAAGATATATCTGAAAGGATTAAGCTTCGATAGGAACTTGATTTCAGAAGCCAACAAGTAATGTCTCAATTTTTGGCACATCCAGACCAGAGCTAGACAAGTTTTCTCCATCTGAGAATACTTCTTTTCATAATCAATGAATGTTTTGCTCACGTAGTAGATGGCGTGCTCTATCAGGCTGCCCCTCTTCATATTGTGCGAGGAATCCGCCACAGGCATTCTGATTGACTGAAATATATAGTAAGAGAGGCTTTCCCAGCTTTGGCGGCTTCAAAACTGGTGGATTAAGGAGATATTGCTTGATGCGCTCAAATGAGAGTTGGCATTCTGGTCCCCATTGAAATTTAACTCCTTTTCTTAGCAGATGATTGAAGGGCTCACATCTCATGGCCAAATTTGAGATGAACCTGCGAATAGACTGAATACGCCCTTGAAGGCTTCGCAGTTCTCTAAGATTGGTTGGAGGCGGCATATCAATAATGGTTTTTGCTTTAGCTGGATCTACCTCGATTCCTTTCTTGCTGATAATGAAGTCGAGTAATTTGTCGGACTCAACTCCAAAGACACATTTCTGAGGATTAATTCTTAACTTGTAAAGAATAAGTCTTTCAAAAACTTGACTAAGAGCATCGAGGTGATCCTCTTCTTCTTTAGACTTAACCAAAATGTCATCCACATATGCATCCATATTCTTGTGCATCTGATCATGGAAAATGACGGCCATTGCCCTCTGATAAGTTGCCCCAGCATTTTTTAGCCCAAATGGCATTACTGTATAGCAGAAGGTTCCCCATGGTGTAGTAAATGAAGTCTTTGACTAATCACAAACGGCCAGCTTGATCTGATTATAGCCTGAATATCCATCCATGAAAGAAAACATGGCATGACCTGTTGTGCTATCAATCAACAGGTCAATATTAGGAAGTGGATAATCATCTTTCGGGGGAGCCTTATTGAGATCCCTGAAATCGATGCAAATCCGAACTTTTCCGTTCTTTTTAGGGACTGCCATGATATTTGCTAACCAATCTGGATAATCAATGACCCGGATGAAGCCTGCTTTCAATAAATCTTCAAGTCCTTCCTTGACTTGTTGCTTAATTCGAGGGTCTAACTTCCTCAGTTTTTGCTTGATTGGCCTGGCTTATGGTTTCAACTTGAGTCGATGCTCAACCAGCTTGGGATCTAATCCTGGCATATCTTCGTAAGTCCAGGCAAATACTTCTTGATGCTTTTTAAGGAATTGGATGAATCTTGCTTTTTCGACCTCGCTTAGACCCGACCCGATTTTGAGAATTTTCGGATCATCTTCCGACCCAATGTCGATATCCTCAGTTGGATCTTGAACCAAAGATGAGGGTTCATCCTGCTTCTGAATGTGAGCAAATTCTGGCAAATCCTGAATGGTGGAATCAAACTCGGCTAGCTCTTCGGTCTGCTCTGCTGCTTGACTGACCTCTGCTCTGTCTTTCATCTCAGGAAACCTTGCCAATTTTAGATATTTGAGATTGATAACGAATTTTGTCATTGATTCAGGAGTTAATGGTCCTGAAAATGTAAGAAAGTTTTTTAGAAGAAAGTACAAGTCAAAAACAAGTTTTGTACAAAGTAAAGAAAATGACATAGACAAGATATAAGAAAGAAATGATGGATACTCAAAGAGAAAATTGATCTTTCATTGATTGGAAATGAAGTATTTACAAGACATTGACAAAAGAAATGGGACTGCGTCGTCTCTATAAGATTAACAAAAGATAAGAAAAGAAAGCAGGAAAACTAAGGCATCATCTTCACTTGTTTCCCCTGACGAAAACTGTCTTCTTGCTGGAATCCTGGCTGGTGAACCCCAACCCTGAACTGTCCGCATGCTGAATTGGAATGATGGGCTCTATCATGCCATCTTCATCTTTCCCCATGCCCCGGAATGGCTGATATTCATGTTTGATCAACAGATCGAATCCCTTTCTTGCTTTGGAAAACTGAGGGAATAAAGGATGATCTTTGAAGGAGGTGTAATTAATACGTCCTCCTAACTTGAAGAAACAAGGTCCCTGCCATTGGACCGTGGCTGCCAAATTTTCTTCTTCCATGACATCTTTCAATTTTAATATTTCTAAGTTGTCACTGAGATTGATTTCATCCGCTTCTCGGATGCTTGGAATATCAGTTGTAAATGTCGGACGAGGGATCATAGGTTGTGGCAGCCTCTCTTCAGGATCTTCGCCCAATACTGTGGTAATCATTCCGCCCTTGGACCACTTGATGCATTGGTGGAGGGTTGATGGAACTGCATTGGTATTATGGATCCATGTTCGTCCCAACAACAGATTGTAAGTTGGCGGCATATTGACAACATGGAATAATACTGTGTGTACTGAATAGTTGATAAAAATTTCTAGGAAGATCTTGCCCTTTGCAGTCTGCCCGTGATTATCAAAGCCGTAGATGGTGATGGGATCAGGCACGTATTCCTCTTCCTTTAATCCCAGGGCCTTTGCTGTCATTTCTGGGCAAATGTTTAAACTGCTTCCCCCATCGACAAGAACATGTGGGACAGTCATGCCCCCGGTCCTTACCACGATATACAGTGCATTGTTGTGAAAAGAATGAGGCTTTGGCAGGTCCTCATCTGAAAAAGTAACAGGCGCATTATTCATCGCCTGGTTTACAATTTGTGCCATGTCTTCGGGCGTGGTGCCCGGCTTCACTTTGATCTTCCTTAGTAGATCATTTAGCTTTTCCCGATGCTGGGGAGAATCGTGAGTCAACTCAAAAATGGAGATGTTAGAGAGAGCGGTAATTGGCTTCTGAAGGCTTTTGTCCCGCTCCTCTGCTGCCTCGGAGGTTTCTGCTTCCTCTGTGGAGGCTTCCTTTTTCATAAATCTTTTTGGAAAAACTTGGGTTCTTTCACTCTCAACCGATATGTTTCTTATGTTCAGAAATGAGAGGATATCCCCTCTCTGAGATGCAGGCTGATCCTGATGTAGAACCATCACCTGATGCTGCAAATTTATTTCTTCGCTGGAACATGGACGTATGTGATTCTGCGGAAGGAAAAAATGCTCGGAAATGGTTGATGTTGAATGCTTTGGGAATGGGGCGGACAGGATGTCCATTTTGCCTTCTTCTTTATCCTCGACGCGGATGCTTTTATTAATGCAATTCTGGATCAGATGCTTCAGGACGAAGCAGTATTCAGTGTCATGGCCCATTGCTCTGTGGAACTTGCAATACTGTTCCTTAAATCTTCCCATGATCACTGGCGGATCTGCAATTTTGAAAAGTTTCACCATTTCGTGAGACAGCAAGTATTCCAGAATCTTTTCCAAAGGCTGGTCAAGGGGAGTGAATTTTCGATCCCTGCTCCAGTTTATGTGCTTGAGTTTTTCTTGAAGGTCCCCTTTTTGTTGAGGACCGATCGGGAGAGGCTTGTCACTGTTCTTGAAGAACTTTCCCTTTCTTCCTCTGTTCTGCTCGGGCTTCGTGCCACTGCCACTGCCATGCTTGCTGCTACTGCTCTGATTATCTTCGGGAACATCAGCGGAGTAAGTGAAGTGTGCCTTCTTCTTTGGATCTTGTACATTCTTGGCCAGAGCGACACCTTCGTACATTCCGTTCTCTACCCCCATTTCGAGTCATTCTGCTCGCTCTGTTAGTTCGATAAAGGATTTGGAGGGATATGAGAAGAGGAGGATTTTTAGGGGCTGGGAGAAGTTGTTGAGAATGATTTGGAGGGCATGTTTCTCAGAAATAGGGTTTCTCATTTTGTTGCAAAGGCTCCTCTACTTGTGAATGAAGTCCCTGGCCTTCTCATTGGGCTCCTGCTTCAGGTTGCACAGGTGGTTCAGGGTGGGCAGAGCTTCTGTGTTGAACAGGAAGTGTTCAACAAACATGTTGACAACTTTATCAAAATCCCTCAATTCGATGGGATTGACATGCTCAGCGTACCATTTGGCGGCTATCCCCTCCAGACTACGGGAGAAACAGAGAAATAGGGCACGATTGTCCTTACTGAACCGGGCGCATTCTGCAAAGAACATGGCAAGATGGGCCTTGGGATCTCCGGATCCATCAAATTTAATAAATTTCTGGGGGAGGTTCTCCAGATTGATGTCCCCTTCTAAACCGAGGTAGAAATCATGCCTGGTGTATGACCTTTTTCCTTTTTCCCGAATTTGCAGGTCTTTAACTATTTTGGTCAAGGCCTGGATTGAATCCTCTGCAGGGGTCCCATACTTGGGTTTGTTTACTAACACTGGCTCTTCTACTGGCCTCTTGGATGATCGCAGATGCTTCGGGACATAAATTGGCTGCTCTTCTTCAGAATTTTCTTCTGCCGACTCGGAATCTTCAGAAGTACTGTCACGTTGTATCTTCTGCTTGCTGATTTTGACCGGCTTCTTTATGGGCTTCTTCTTAGCTTTTCTCTTAAAAGTTGCCTTCTTGGGACCAGCTTTAGCCTGCTCGGCCATCATCTTGGTCATCATCTTTTGAAAAACCCGGTACATGGCCGGATCAACATCGCTTTCATCCCCCGAGTCATGCTTTTTGGATAATCTGGGAGAATTCATTTCCTCTGGTTCGCTGTCATTGTGTCGTTGAGCAGCCTGTTTACCAGCCCTTGTCTGAACCATCTTTGGATGCCAAAGTTTTTCTGCAGGATATGGGAATGATTAGAGTATGGAGAAGCTTTTTGAAAATTATAACTTTTTGAGGAAAAAAAAGAATGAAGGATTTCGGCAGACAATTTCAAGAGATTATCCCATTACCCGGGATTGGGTCATCACACGATTTGTGATAATTGTGTTACCATTTGATGATAACAGAGAAATGTGCCTTGTTACCTAGGCGAGGTCGTCAACCATGATAAAATATATTGAAGAAAAAAATGTGGGAGGAATGTCCCTTTTACCCGGGATGAGGTCATCACAAAAATTGTGACTATTTGTGTCATAAACAAAATTCAAGAAACAAAATTTTGGCCAAAAGTAATTTTTATTGATATTTTAACATTCAAAGACAAAGAGAGGGCGGGCAGACACTTTGCCACCACTCTTGATATTCAGATGATACATTTGGCCCAGGAAATATAGACAAAGAAACAAAGGAGTCCCAGGTATATCTAGTGACATGGTATGCCCCAGACCACTGATCCGACTACAGGTTGAATTCTGGCATGTTGCCTGTCGGGAAGCGGGTAATGGCACGAACCTGTCGCTGCGAAAACTGCCTGAGACATCGTTCCGACTGATAATCAACACAAAAGAAAGGGCCAAGCAATCTGTAGCGCTTGTCGCGAGCATAGGTGTATCGAGGGGCGGTCTCTCTTCTGTCAAAGAAGTCCCAAGTAATCTCCTCCTAATGCAGTTTCTCGATCAAAGCTTGGCATTGAATGGCTGACTTCGGTTGCTTACTGTTGAATCTAAAAGAACTGGCCTTCGAGGGAACGTGTCGCAGAAACCACGACTGTAGGGCGTAAGTACATCCCTCTACCAGAATGGTCTCTCCAAGAGCAAATCGAGCCAAGCCTCTGTAAGAAAGGCTAATGCAGCCATGAAGACTGAAAACTGACGGGTCTGCTTGCTTCCCCATCTTCGAAAGAGCTGGGCAACTCTGATATCTATGAAATTCTGACCATCTTGGAAGAAAACTAATCCTACTGTGCACAGGATCATGGCATGTTGGATTCTGTCTTTCGCTGCTCGAGACAAGGTGTCAACCTCCTCGTAGGCCCCATACTTGTGGTAGAGTCCGAACAGGTCGATGAATTGATTCCCACTAATCTCAGTGAGAGGGCAGGATCTGCTCCCTGTTGCTCTGGCCAAGGCTTCTCGAACATCCACCCCTTTGATGTTGATAAAAAACTGCTGCTCGACAGGATCATCTGGCTGACCAGCTGGTTCGGGCAATCCCATAATATCATTGAACTCATCCATTAGTAGAGTCATCTCTCCCCAAGGAAACCAGAATGTGCAGGTACGTGGATTCCATCGTTCTGCCATAGCCTGAATCAGAGCTCCGTTGATGGTTCGCTTGCCTGCTGCCGACGCCATCTCCAACCCACAGTCATCCAAGTGGTCTGGGAACATACGTGAGAAGGTGGCAAACCAAGAATAATACCATAGAGGGAAGAAAGGACGAGACTGGATGACCCGCTGATCCGGGGATCCATCCTTAATCTGATAGAAGACATGATCTCGGGGAAAGACCGCATTGAGAGAATCGGACGCCATCGAGAAATGATACGTGGGAAAAGAAGAAATAAGGAGAATTAGATAGAATGCAGGACTTACGGATAGACTCTTTGAAGAATCAAACCTGGAAATTTTGAAAAGGTTGAGGAAATTTTAAAGGAATTTTCCAGGGTTTTGAAAAATTTGATCTAAACGTAGAAAAGAAAATATAGGTAGAGGAAAATATACACCTGGGTTTTTTTGAAAGTAAGGGAATATTTTGAATAATACACCCAGGGTTTTTGAAAAAAGGTTTGATACATAAATATGAAAGAATAAAAGAAAATATCATACAACTAAAGCTGCACAAACAAGGATGCGCATACAACATTCCCTAAAGGCTGACTCTAAATGCAATATTTGAAATGACTTGTAGGACCTTAATCCTAACTCTAGGGTTCAGATCATCTGATTTCAATCAAGATACGCCGATATACCCAAGCCGAAGCTCGAAGTACGTGGCATAGAAATATTTCTCTGGTTCTAATGTAATGGCTTCCCAACATCCTTGAGCACCTACCGATATACCTCGGACTATGGCCCTTAGGTACGTGGTAGGGGGGCGCGAACCCAAATAAGTGGTCCAGTTGTGAGGCTCTCTCCCGAACTATGGTTCAGTGAGACAACCCAGCAACGTGAAGACCAGGACAATGTAGGTAGGGAGGTTTTCAAAATATGCTCAACATGCAAGAAATCAGATGGCTCTAATGCAAGTCCTAAAGAGATAGATTAAAATGAAGAGAAGCATACACTTGCATACATTGTTTGCATTCAATCCCTAAAATTGAGGAGAGTTGTATTTCAAACCTAAGTCTAATGTGAACATGGAATAATCTCCTCAATATGGTCCTACCAAACCATACTTAAATCCTATATGCAAATGATGTCAGCTTAGGACAGAGTCTAGGCTCTTAAGGTTTGCATGGAAATGAAGCTGACATTTGAAGAATAAAGACTTAGATAATATCAAAGCAAAAGAAAAAGGCATAATTTGATTGGACGGAGACGTGTCCCATCATGGTCGCCAAAACTGTGATCATAACAAAAATTTTCCTCTCTTGTGGTTTCTCTCTCTTCCTTCTCTTTTCCTTTTCCAACCTTTATTTTCCTCCTTTTTGAAGGGAGAAGAATAAAAGAGAGAAAAGAAGAGAGAAGAGAAAAGAAAAGAAAAGGAGAGAAGAGGAACTCTTTTGCGGGTCTCACTTGACCTTAATTTTGAAAATATTTGAAATAACTCGCCTCCGTTTTGAAGTATTTGCGGGAAAACTGGGAGACGGGATCCGCTCGTTGGTACGAGGTTCGACTATTCCTGGCACCTTTACCAGGGGTAATCGAACCAAGGGTCGAATTTTATGCCTTTTGCTTTGCTAAGAAATTATCTAAGAATTTATTCTAAGTCTAAATGCACAAAGAATCATACTTGTGCAATGCAAGGATGTATGCTATCTTTTGAAAATGGTTTTGAAATTTTCCCAAGTGTTTTTGAGATGAATCTGATGATAGAGTGAAGAAATGGTTTAGAACTTAAGATTAAAGTTCTAAGTTTTTAGAATAATCAGAATTTTGAGAATAAATCTTGACTTTGAAAGGAAGGATTTTTGAAATTGAGATAAGAGGAGAAGAAAGGAAACTTCAAAGTCATAAATGGACTTTGAATTTAAAAGTTTGAACTTGGATGAATATTTGGAATGAAATTGAATTCTAACTTTGAAGTTTTGAAATCAAAATAAAATGTGGGAAATCTAAATAGAATTGATTTGAAAGTTGAAATTTAAGATGGAGTATGAATCCAAAGTCTGGATTCTAAATAGAGTTGAATTTCAGGAGAAGATTGAATTCTGGATTTAGAATCCTAAATGGGAATTGAATTTGAAATTTGAGATGAAATGGAATTGGTTTTAAGAATTGGAATTGAAAGTAGAAGTTGATTTGAAATCTGGAATTCAGAATGGAATTTGAGTTCAAAGTATGAATTCTAATTTAGAGTTGAGATTTAAAATCGAATTCTGGATTTAGAATTCGAAGTGGGAATTGAATCTGAATTCTGGGATCCAAGATGAAATTGGATTCTGATTTTTTAAATGGAATTAGATCTAAGATCTGAGATCCAAAGGGGAATTGGGTTCTGGATCCTAGAATGGAATTGGATCTGAAGTCTGAGATCCGAAGTAGAATTGGGTTCTGGATCCTAGAATGGATTTGGATCTGAAGTCTGAGATCTGAAGTAGAATTGGGTTCTGGATCCTAGAATGGATTGGATCTGAAGTCTGAGATCCAAAGTAAAGTTGGATTCTGGATCCTAAATGGAATTTGGATATGCAATCTGAGATCCGATGTGAAGTTGGATTCTGGATCCTAAATGAAATTTGGATCTGTAATCTGAGATCCAAAGTGGAATAGAGATCTGGATCCTAGAATGGATTTGGATCTGAAGTCTGAGATCCAAAGTAAAAATTGGGTTCTGGATCCTAAAATGGATTTGGATTCGAGACCCAAAGTAGAGATTGTACTTGGAAATCTGCATCCAAGTTGGGATAAGAATCTAACTTTGGATTTTTGGAAATTTCAAAATTGATTTTGAGAATGATTTTCAAAGTCAAATTGGACTTTGAACTTGAAAAAAAATGAATCAAGTTGAATTTTAAACTTTGAATTTGATTTCAAAGTTTTGGGAATGAGATAGAATTGAAATAGAAATTTGAAGAAGAGATATTCACAATCACTTGGAGTTTTGAAAAAGAAATTTTGAAAATATGATGCAATCCTATCTTAAATGATGAATGAATTTGAATAAGTTTGAAATTAAATTTGAAAATCATATTTCATTCTTCAAATGAATTTAAATAAGATTAATGATATAATACAATCCTGACTATGGTCATTGAATGTATTATATAATAGTCATATCTAAATTCAAATGAAGAATAAAATAGTTTTTTGGTGCTTTTATAGAATCTAAAATGAAATAAATTCTCAATATACCCTGACTATGGCCATTGGTATATATATTGAATTAATTTTAGATTAAATTCTCATAAAAGAGGAAAATATTTAAAGAAAATATGATGATTTTGAAAAAGGATCCAGTGTGGACCCAGTGTTATTTTATATAAGATAAAAATCCTAAGTCTTGTTTACATCTCGACTATGGCCATTGATGTAAATCATCAACTTAGGATTAATTTACCTCTTATGAAATGGTGCACGTGTCATTCGTGTTGCCATTTGTGAGAATTTGAGAAATAAAGGGAAAAAATGCATGAAGAACAAGCAATTCATGAAATGCTCATTCATTCTATCTAAAACAGGAAATATAAATTCTCATTAAGGCCTAACTATTACAATACATAAAATTGAAATTACAACTTCCACATATTTCCTGCAAAACAACTGAGTTAGTACTTGACAAAGATGATGAAAAAGCACAAATTTTAATCATGTTTATGGAAGATACTTAGAAGTAAGGATGAGGTTACAATGCACATGATCCTACTATTCAGAAATAATACAAGGTTACATTTCCAATCAAGACCCAAAACATGTAATTATGATGTCCCCTGCATGTGTTATGACATATCGAATTTTGAAAAATGAGATAACAGGAAATGAGCTATAATGATATTTAAGGTGAATGGTAACCATCTAAGCTGGAAGCCTAGAGGTCGTGAGGTAATGTAAGGGGTAATGGTGCAGTGAGTAGCCGACTGGGAGATGTTAGTACTGAAGTGGAAGGTGTGTGATGTGAATAAAGCGGAGTAGGTGGTATGACTGCATGTGTTGCAGTAGGTAAGTGCACGGAAATCAGTGCTGGGCACTTTGAGTTTTATATGAGATCATGGAAATTGAAATGTATTTACTGTCCTGCAAATGCATAGGTGTGGTGCTAGTGTATGTAAGATAGAAATAATGGAGGAATGAAGATGACAGGCTATGCTGAACAATGTATATTGAAAGTGCACTAGGATCGAGGCAACGAGCACTAGAGGGGGGTGAATAGTGCTTTTTAAAAATAATCTGCGGAATATTGAAGGATTTTGCAAATCGAAAAGCAAACACACAAAGAACACAAGATTTTATCTTGGTTCGGTCTATCTCGACCTACATCCAGTCCCCAAGCAAAACCCGCTTGAGATTTCCACTATCAACCTTGTAAACTATAAGATCACACAGACCAAAACCGATCCCACTTTCAGTAACAACCCTACTGAAAGCAAACAACTCCTTACACCAAGGAGTCCATCTTTTTACAGAAAAATAAGTAACAACTTACAATACAACCTATAAGCCTTTCTTTTGAATGCGAATGAGATGCAATTGGCTTTTAAGGTTGTTGAAATACTCTACTCACGAATTCACTATCTCCCAAAGTGATTTGAGTGAAAATCTGAAGTGAAAATATCAAGTGAGTGAGAAAACAAATACTTGACTGAACAGGAGTGAAAAACAATAAGTAAATGATTCAAATTAATTGAACTCTTGTTTTTCTGAGTGTAAAATGCACTCATATTTATAGTTAAAGTTTTCCATACGTTGAGAGTATGAAAGGGTGTCAAAACTGTCCATTTTGAACAATCAAAATGTTTTAAAAATAGAAGACACGCCTTTTTGAAGTTTCAGGAAAACGACAAAATTAGTCGACTAATAGTTAGTTATTAGTAGACTGACAGTTATCGTCGGTCGACTGATCTGTTAATCGAGCCGTTTGAAAATCTAAACTTTTGAAACTTAGTCGACTAGAGAAAAGTTAGTCGACTGATAATATCATCAGTAGACTGAAAAACCTTTTACTCGTCTGTTGCTAAAATCTTCTAAAAAACAAACATTCTGTTCGGTCGACTGATAAAAGCATTAGTCGACTGCTGCTGAATTTTCAGAAAACACATGTTCTGTTCAGTCAACTAATAAAACCATTAGTCGACTACTGCTAATTTTCCAGAAAACAGACATTCTGTTCAGTCGACTGATAAAACCTTCGGTCGACTAATTTGACAAGAATGACTTTTTATAGAAAATATGGCGCGAAAGGATTAGTCGATTGGTAAGTCTATTGGTCGACTAATAAACATAAAAAATTAATAAAAGAGTTTTCTAAAAAGATTTTCAAGAGGGTTTCTTTTAGAAAAGTTTTTTTAAAAACTTTTAAGGTGAAATGCAACCTAAATATGCACTCTAAGTAAGGCTCTTACAAGAATCTAAGACTTTTAATGAATTAAACATTTGCACACTAGTCTTCAAAGATTCTTCATCGAATTCTTCAATTTCTTCATAGCCTTAGCTGAAATACAGTTGATTCCACTTGCTCATCATCAAAATCTTGTACTTGAAGTATCATGTATGGCTTCATTGTCGTAACAATCTCCCCCTTTTTGATGATGACAAACTTAATTAAAGAAGAAACATTTAGATGCATAGATGGAGATTTTACTCCCCCTATCAATATGCTGCAAAACATTAAAAGATAGTACTTTCAAAGCACATATATCACATATTGATTGGTTTGCATTTCCATTCACCATTACTTCATACATTCATTCAAAGCTTACTTTTTCTCTTAATTCTTATGCAAGATCTCCTGCAATTTCAATGTAATGCAATGTAATGCTATCTTTTTCTCCCCCTTTGTCATAATAAAAAAGAATAAGGGCAGAAATAGCATAAGCAAAAATAGCGATACAAGTTTAAAATATTACAACCCATAAAGTATTATACAAAAAGCATCAAAAAGATGTGAAATACCAGGAAATAATTCTCTTATGTTATAACGAGAAAATAAGTGAAATAGAACATTTCGGCCATGTAAAATAGGTAGTGTAGAAATTGATCCAAAAGTATCATACAAAAGAAGATTTCTGAGTAATCTGAGTGAAAAACCATGTCTTGAAGTAGGTGTAGAAGGAGGAGAACCTAAACCTTTTGCAGATGCAGACTTCGTACGAGGCATGGTTAAAAATAGATTTAAAAAAATTGCCGGCTTCCAAATGACGTTCTGCAAGGGGAAAATGCTGTCCGGCGTTCAGAAACAAAGGACAATGCGGTGGCTGACGGCGAGTGTGAAGTCGGCCACAAGAGGATTCCGACAATACACTGTCACGGCAAGAGAGTTCCGGCGTGTTTTGAAGATGCGCCAGTTACTGCAAGAGGATTCCGGCGTTTCAAGATCACGGCCAGAAGACTCCGGCGTCTCCTTGCCACGACAAGAAAATCCCAGCGAAGATGGGATCGAATGGTACTCCGAGGGTTTTTCGGAAGAGAGAGAGGCAAAAGAGAAATAGGGTTTTCGTTTTAAGGGTTTTGTTATTTTAAAAAAAAACTGAAAAGGTACGAAAACGAAGTGAAACGATGCCTATAAAAAAAATGGGTTTTTTTTTTAAAAAAAAAAAAATCCAAGGGGTGTCGGGTCCCTTCATTTAAAAATTTTAGTCGACTAAAACTTTATCGGTCGACTAAAATGTGTGACTCATTCTAAAAATATCATCAGTCGACTAGAGATATATCGGTCGACTAATATGGTGCGATTAATTCTAAAATACTAAAACATCAGTCGACTAGAATTTTATCGGTCGACTAATAAAGTGCGATTTTGAGATTTTGTTCAAAAATCAACATTTTTATAAATCCAAAAACGAGCAAATACCTAGTTCTCTCCTAATTTTCATAAAATCTTCATTTTTAAGAGGTTTAGTGAAGATATATGCATGTTGTTCTTTAGTGAAAATAAAATTTAACGAAATATCTCCTTTTAACACATGATCTCTTAAAAAATGATGTCTAACTTCAATATACTTAGTTCTTGAGTGTTGAATAGGATTTTTCGAAAGATTTATAGCACTAGTGTTATCACAATAAATAGTTGTTGTGGAGTAATTCAAACCAAAATCTTTTAAGGTCTGTTTCATCCAAAGTACTTGTGAACATGCTAAACTAGTTGCTATATATTCAGCTTCAGTTGTTGAGAGTGATACTGAATTTTGCTTTCTACTAAACCAAGAGACTAAGGAATTTCCTAAGAAATGACAAGTTCCACTAGTACTCTTGCGATCAGATTTACTTCCTGCAAAATCTGCATCACTATATGAAACTAAATCAAAGGAAGATGATTTTGGGTAAAACAAACCAAAATTTGAAGTATCTTTCAAATAACGAAGAATTTGTTTTACGACAGTTAAATGAGATTCCTTTGGATTAGCTTGAAATCTTGCACACATACACACACTAAACATAATATCAGGTCGACTAGCAATTAAGTATAATAGAGATTCGATCATACCTCTGTAGAGCTTAGTATCTACACTTTTACCATTTTCATCTTTATCAAGAGAAGTAGTTGTACTCATAGGATTCCTTCTTGATTTCGATGAGTCCATCCCAAATCTCTTGAGAAGTTCTTTTGTATACTTAGCCTGATTGATGAAGATTCCTTCTTCAGTTTGCTTTATTTGAAGTCCAAGGAAGTAGTTTAATTCGCCCATAAAGCTCATTTCAAACTCTTCCTGCATAGCCTTAGCAAATTCTTTACAAAGAGTATCATTAGTAGAACCAAATATTATGTCATCAACATAAATTTGCATAATAAGAATATCTGATATAAAATGTTTAATAAATAAAGTGGAGTCTACCCGACCAATGGAAAAACCAGATTGTTCTAGAAAATTCCGTAGTCTTTCATACCACGCTCTTGGTGCTTGTTTGAGTCCATACAAAGCTCTTTTCAATTTGTAGACTTTTCTGGATATTTCTCATTTTCAAAGCCTGGAGGTTGCTCTACATAAACTTCTTCATTTATGTATCCATTTAAGAATGCACTCTTAACATCAATTTGATATAATTTGAAGTTCATGTAACTAGCAAAAGCAAGCATCATTCGAATTGACTCTAATCGAGCCACTGGTGCATAGGTTTCATCAAAATCTATGCCTTCTTCTTGATTATAGCCTTGTGCTACTAGCCTTGCTTTGTTACGAATGACTTCACCATTTTCGTCCAGCTTATTTCAAAAGACCCATCTTGTTCCAATTACTGGATGATCCTTTGGTCTATCAACTAGATCCCAAACATCATTCCTAGTAAATTGGTTAAGTTCTTCAGACATGGCCAAAAGCCAAAATTCATCATCACAAGCCTCATTGATATTCTTTGGTTCTAATTTAGATATGAAAGCAACATTTGCAATATATTTTTCTAATTGCCTTCTAGTTTGGACACCACTCTTTATTTCACCAATAACTTGTTCATGTGGATGATTAGGAACTTCTTTCCAAACCGGTTGAAGAGGAATATTTTCTTGAGAAGTATTCTTTATCAAGGGTTCTTCTTAAAGTATTACTTCTTCTCCTTCGCTTAGAGGTATAACCTGCTCACAATTCTCATCAAATGCAACATGTAAAGATTCTTCAATACAATATGTTCTTTTATTGAAAATACGATAAGCTTTACTTCTAGAAGAATATCCAAGAAATATTGATTCATCTGATTTTGAATCAAATTTATCAAGATTATCTTTGGTATTTAACAAGAAACATTTACTACCAAATATTTTGAAATATGAGATCTTTGGTATACGATCATAATATAATTCAAAACAAGTTTTATGTAAAATTGGTCGAATAAGAACACGGTTTAGAACATAACATGCTGTATTAATTGCTTCATCCCAAAAGTATTTTGGTAGATTTTTATCTTGAAGCATGGTTCTAGCACATTCTTGCAAAGTTCTATTCTTTCTTTCAACAACTCCATTTTGAGGAGCCGCTCTAGGAAAAGCAAAGTTGTGAGATATACCATGTAAATCACAAAACTTTAGAAAAGATTCATTTTCAAATTCACCACCATGATCACTACGAATTTTAATAATAGATGTATCTTTTTCATTTGTAATTCTTCTACAAAGTTTAGAAAATTCCGAAAAAGCATCATTTTTGCTTTTTAGAAAAATTACCCATGTAAACCGAGAATAATCATCTACTATAACAAAGGCATACTTGCTACCATTCAAACTTTGAATTCTAGATGGTCCAAATAGATCTAAGTGTAAAAGTTCAAGAGGACGTTTTGTTGAAACTATAGCTTTTGCTTTAAAAGAACTCTTGATTTGTTTACCCCTTTGGCAAGCATCACATAAGTGATCTTTCTTATATGGTATTCTAGGTAGGCCTCTTACAAGATCATTCTTGGATAACTTTGAAATAGTTTTAAAGTTAACATGTCCAAGTCTCTTGTGCCATAACCATTGATTTTCATTTGAAACAATAAGACATTTTTCATTAAAAGTGGGTAATTCATCTTGATATAGTTCATACACATTGTTCCTTCTTTTACCTTTAAAAATGATCTTTTTAGATTGAAAATCAGAAATTAAGCATAAATCATTTTCAAAAGAAACATGAAAACCTTTATCACATAATTGACTAATAGATATTAAATTATGCATTAAACCATCTACTAAAAGAACATTTTCTATCAAGGAAAATTTTGGATTACCAATATTACCAATACCTATTACTTTTCCCTTGTTATTGTCACCAAAGGTGATGGTTCCTCTATCCTTATTTTGGAGGGTGGAAAATAACTCCGGCCTTCCAGTCATATGTTTGGAACAGTCGCTGTCCAATATCCATTTGCTCCTTATGTTGTGTACCTACAACAAAATTAGAAAACAGAGCATTTGACCCCTTTCTATTTTCGGGTCCATGAGAGTTAGTCTTAGGAACCCATATCCATTTGGATTTTGGTTTCCTTTGATAATAAATATTCTTTCTATAAAAGGATTTATCATGTCTAGAATAATCATGTCTAGGCATATAAGCATTATAGTTTCCATGATTAGATGCATTTCTATTAGAACTAGAAAGTTTAGTTCTATGAACAAATGGTTGAAAATAATGTCTTTGATTTTTCACCACATAGTTAGATCTATTTTGAGTATCAAAGAAGCTATATCCCAATCCGCTTTTATTAACCGAGCATCTTCGAGAACCAAGAAGTTTTTCTAGATTCTCTTGACCATTTGTGAATTTGGTCACTATGGAAAGAAGATCATTTGATTTTTCTTTAAAACTAGATATTTCCTTTTGTAAGAGATTGGTTCTAACTCCAATTTCTTTTATCTCAAAAGCTTGGCAAGAGTTTTCCTTCTTGAGATCTTCTATCTCATGAAGTAACACTTTATTTTGAGAGTCAAGAGTTAAATTTTCAGTTTTTAACTCTTTATTTTTAGAACTTAGACTCTTAAATTTAGCATATAAATCATTGAATGCTTCAAATAACTCATCATAATCAAATTGACTTACCGAATTTTCTTGTGCTACAAAGCACATGTTGGCAACTTCTTCATTTGTTTCTTCATCGGAAGAGGAGTCACTATCATCCCAACATTCTTGAAATGCCTTTTTCTTCTTGAATTGTTCCTTGGGCTTGATTTTGAGAAGAGGACAATCTTTCTTGATATGTCCTGCCTTTTTGCAGTTAAAGCACTTGACTTTATTGGGATTGGAAGAATCTGATTTCTTTACCTTTCTTTGAAATCTTCCTTTTTTGATGAATCTTCTGAATTGCCTTGTGATGAGGGCAATATCTTCATCTTCTTCTAAATCAGAAGTAACTTTAAAAGCAAGAGACTTCTTTTTGGGATCTTCTTCTTGTCTGTCTTGAAGTTGGACCTCATATGCCATAAGGTTACCAACTAAATCTTCAAGAGAGAGAGTATTGAGATCATTTGCTTCTTCAATAGCAGTGGTTTTTCTCTCCCATTCAGGAGTTAAACACCTTAGAATCTTTCTGACTAAATCCACTTGTGAATATTCTTTTCCAAGGGATTTCAAAGTGTTAGTTATATCGGTCATTCTAGTTACCATGTCCAATATAGACTCATTTTGCTTCATTTTGAACAATTCAAATTTATGAACTAAAGAAGCAATTTTAGATTCCTTTACCTTTGACGTACCTTCGTGAGTCACGAGAAGAGTATGCCATATTTCATTTGTTGTAGAGCATTGAGAGATGCGATTAAACTCTACCTTGTCAACGCCACAATATAATGCATTCATTGCCTTGGCATTAAGTGAAGCAGTCTTCTTTTCTTCGTCGGTCCATCGGCTGAAATCAGTTGATGGAGTTTGGTACTTTTTTGAAACAATTCTCCAAATATCTAGATCCATGGATTGCAAGAATATTGTCATTCTTACTTTCCAGTATCCATAGTTTGTTCCGTCGAAGAGAGGAGGACGAACAGAGGAGTTTCCTTCTTTGTGCAGAGATGTTGTAGTTGCCATGCTAGATGATGGTCAAATCAAAGTAATAGCTAACCTGTGCTCTGATACCAAATGAAAGTGCACTAGGATCGAGGCAACGAGCACTAGAGGGGGGTGAATAGTGCTTTTTAAAAATAATCTGCGGAATATTGAAGGATTTTGCAAATCGAAAAGCAAACACACAAAGAACACAAGATTTTATCCTGGTTCGGTCTATCCCGACCTACATCCAGTCCCCAAGCAAAACCCGCTTGAGATTTTCACTATCAACCTTGTAAACTACAAGATCACACAGACCAAAACCGGTCCCACTTTCAGTAACAACTCTGCTGAAAGCAAACAACTGCTTACACCAAGGAGTCCATCTTTTTACAGAAAAATAAGTAACAACTTACAATACAACCTATGAGCCTTTCTTTTGAATGAGAATGAGATGCAATTGGCTTTTGAGGTTGTTGAAATACTCTACTCACGAATTCACTATCTTTCAAAGTGATTTGAGTGAAAAACTGAAGTGAAAATATCAAGTGAGTGAGAAAACAAATATTTGACTGAATAGGAGTGAAAAGCAATAAGTAAATGATTCAAATCAATTGAATTCTTGTTTTTCTCAGTGTAAAATGCACTCATATTTATAGTTAAAGTTTTCCATACGTTGAGAGTATGAAAGGGTGTCAAAACTGTCCATTTTGAACGATTAAAACATTTGAAAAATGAAAAGACACGCCTTTTTGAAGTTTCAGGAAAATGACAAAATTAGTCGACTGAAACATCAGTTAGTCGACTAATAGTTAGTTATTAGTAGACTGGCAGTTATCGTCGGTCGACTGATCTGTTAATCGAGCCGTTTGAAAATCTGAACTTTTGAAACTTAGTCGACTAGAGAAAAGTTAGTCGACTGATAATATCATCAGTAGATTGAAAAACCTTTTAGTCGACTGCTGCTAAAATCTTCTTAAAAACAAACATTTTGTTCGGTCGACTGATAAAAGCATTAGTCGACTGCTCCTGAATTTTCAGAAAACACATGTTCTGTTCAGTCGACTGATAAAACCATTAGTCGACTGCTGCTAATTTTCCAGAAAACAGACATTCTGTCCAGTCGACTGATAAAACCTTCGGTCGACTAATTTGACAAGAATGACTTTTTATAGAAAATATGGCGCGAAAGGATTAGTCGACTGGTAAGTCTATTGGTCGACTAATAAACATGAAAATTTAAGAAAAGAGTTTTCTAAAAAGATTTTCAAGAGGGTTTCTTTTAGAAAAGTTTTTCTAAAGACTTTTAAGGTGAAATGCAACCTAAATATGCACTCTAAGTAAGGCTCTTACAAGAATCTAAGACTTTTAATGAATTAAACATTTGCACACTAGTCTTCAAAGATTCTTCATCGAATTCTTCAATTTCTTCATAGCCTTAGCTGAAATGTAGTTGATTCCACTTGCTCATCATCAAAACCTTGTACTTGAAGTATCATGTATGACTTCATTGTCGTAACATATATGTGTACGGTGTATGTGAGTGTTGAGGTGCAAGACAGTGGATGCAACTTACAACAGGTAAGTGCAGGGGATGTATCAGTGATATAGTAGTGGCGTAGAAAGTTACAACAATAGTGGAGGTAGGTGTTGGGGGTGAAAGGGCAGGTGACTGCTAAAAAATGGAAATCGTGCTGGGCAAATGATGTTGCCAGCACAGTTGAATGTTTGAGTGTATTGGGCAGCAATCACCACAGGCGATATGCTGTAGGCCTAAGGTATGAAGATGTTAGGTGAATAGGATAAGTGAAGAGCAGCAAGGGATGAACAGTGTGACTCGCAGGAAATGCACACAGGTGTGGCTGAAGGTAACAACACAGGGTGTGTTGAGAATGAGTTATGTGCTACTATGGATGAAGGTGCTGACTGTCAGACACGTAAGTGTAGATTGTGGCTAAGTGAAAATGGTGACATGAGCTACAAGCACATGGGGGTGCACCAGCTATCGTGAGGGTATTATCAGTAGGGGAAACGAATGGTAGCAATTGCTTTTAGCACTGTTTGCTGGATGGGGAAAATAAATGGTGTATGTTATATCAGTTCCATAGTTGATACAACTCCTCCCCCAAAGAATGAAATCGGTGAAGCCTGTTGTAAAGGGTGATCTGAAGATATCTTGAAATCCACAGCCTATTGCACAGTAACTTGTGAGCATTCCAGAGGTCATGTAATACTTTATTTTGTTGACCTGTTTATCTCAAAATTCTCATATACAATCTATCAGGGCCTATAATGAATTTCCTACCAAGAATGGCTCGTTGGAACCAAAGTTATATTTACTGGTAATGGTACAAATATTCAGCAGGCCCTCAATTGCATCTGCTGGACAAACCATCATTTAGACAATAGATATATATCGAAATACTTGAAAGAATGAAGACAAATGTCTGCAGAAAAGGATCTTGGATATCCTTTAGTTCATCATCTAACACAGCTCAGATATTACCTCTAAGGCCCACGAAGAAGGATACTATCAACCAGAACCGATTAACAAAATGTATGAGTTTCTCATGAAAGGAGACACTGATATCCTGTGCAGTAGACATAATGGATCCACCTTTGTTTAACTGCAGGGGCTTGACTTCTCAGAACACTTGAGGGGTTACAATCTGACTGATGGAGGTTCAATCAGCCAGATCATGGCTGCCGCAACCATGAACTTTCTTCTAAAATGGGTGAATAGCAGATAGCAAATGAAGCACACACATATCCAATTTAGATTCCTATGTAGGATAGATGCTGATATTACACACACAAAAAAAAAATCAATACGATCTTTATATCTTCAACAGGGGATTAACAATGTTATAAGATGCCGTGTACTGGAGTGATTACGGTAATCATAAGAGCACTATATGAGTTTATGCGAGTCATACAGGAGATGAAAATAAAACGTAAAAGAGAATTCCTGTGTTGAGCAGGAAATTTCAAAGGTTCTATTGAATGGATACATTGTTTCGTCCACTAAATGGCTTGAATCACGACTGAAACTGAAACTCCAATAGCTCCAACGATCTCCCCAAACTATAGCTTGCAAATTCATAAGATCAGGTCACGGATATTCATTTGAATCCAGACAATACAGAGGCTCCTTATCAATTTCCAGGATAAATGCTTTTAAACATTGGTTAAATGGCTGGATCTGATGGGTCATATTCAGATTAGACTAGTGTGAGTTTGATTAGTATGTAACTGAACATTGGCAGAATTGATCGATTCGCAAGTCACCTCATTTGATGAATGCATATATTGACTTAATATATATAATACGACATGCTTAATATAACAAAGATTCGAATATGAAAAGAAAAGATATGAGAAATTGACAATGCAAAATAAGAAACCTAGTGTGAATGGAGATGAAAGCAGAAGAATAAGTTCTCAAATCATATGAAAATTAATGAGATAAAAAGGGAAAGAAAATGTCGAAACTTATATGTTTTTGTCGATCTAGCATACGTGTGAATCGATTTTGCTACAAGCAGATCGACTCTACACTGATGCTCTAATGGAAAAGGGAAAAAAAATGGAGAAAATCGGGAAAAAAAAATACAGAGAAACAAAGAAGGGGAACGACACTTACCGTGAACTTATAATGTGGGATTCGTCCTTCAGAGATGCCGAGGAAGGCAGATTGCGAGAAGAGAGATGCCCAGGGGAGGAGACCGATCCTCAATGATGATGGATTGTGAATCAATGCCCGTAACTCGAAAATTTGCTGGAGCTTCAGACTAGTGGACTCCTTTCACCGAAGAAATGAGAAGAAGGGCAAAGGGGAAATGAATAGGATTAATGGAGCTTCGAGAATTATTGTGTGAGGCTGAGTTGTTGTATGGGATGTTCAGAAAGAAAATGGGTCTGTAAACGTAGGTGATCGATACCAGGGAAGGAAAGAAGTAGATTTAAAGGGGTTTTGCAGGGAAGAACATCGAGGATTGGGATGGAGAGATGTTGATTACCGATGAAATTGATGGATTGCCAAAAAAAATTGATGCCCCTCAAAGAAGACCGAGGTCTCTTTTTAAGGAGGGCGTGGAAGGCTCTAGAGCGGGAGATGGTTGAAGATTGAGGGAGGAGGGTGAAGATGGCTGTTGAAGATCGAGGGCGGAGAGAAGAAGCGAGCCTGCGGCCGTTGTAACTTTTCTAATTTCTCAAAAGAAGGCCCCCTTTTAGGAAATTTTTGAAAAAAATGGTTAAAAAATGAGGTTTTTGGAAAAAGGGCTTCAAAAAGCTCAAAAATGCTTCATTTTTCTTGTAGCTTTTTCTCATTTTTTTTGGTTTTTTTTATGTTATTTTTCTATTTTTTTGTATTTTTGGAATAAAATCCTAAATTTTGTGAGAAAACAAAGATTGAAACTAATTTTTTTGTATTTTTGCAAAAATATTTACAAAAGGGAATTTTTCTGAGAATTTAAAAGCTATTTTGAGAAAATTTCTTCAGAAAATGCATTAGGATCCGGGTTTTGAGGAAATATGGATTTAAAACACTGGATTCGGATCCGGAATTGAATTTGAATACATCAATATGGAATTTAATTCAGAAAATCTGAAGAATGACTGAAATTTGGCTTTGAAATTGCTTTTATCTTCTCAGAGAATGAGGGCCAGAGCAAAAAGGTCATTTTTACAAATTTTTGAAAAATTTGGGGTGTTCACACTAGGTTCATTGTATTAGGATTTGAATGTTTAGACGTTTTTCTTTTAATATTTGGCAATTTTGATTTAGGTGTTGTTTCCTTTAGTGTAGAGAGTGATATTTTCCAATTTCAACCTTGTCTTATTTTAGTTAGGTTTTGAGTCAATTCATTTAGAGGTAGGTTAATTTCCTTGTCTAAGCTAAATCGATTTTTAGGAAGAGGGTAGGTGAGTAATTGTTTTGAAATTTATTTTGGGCAATGTTGAGGTCTTCTAAATTCGTGTGGAGCATTTAAAGAAAGGATTTAAGATTAATTGTACAGCCAAGGTAGGGGAGAGTTACTTGTTTAGTTTTGGAAATTTCTTTTCAATTCCAATTAAGTTACCAAAAGAGGTGTCAACGGTTTTGAGAAAGAACATTTAATTGGATTCTAATCATTTTGAGAAAGTGCAAAACGTGTGGCTCTTGTGGAGCTAGACGGTTTTATTGAGTTTGAAACTTATTTTGCAAAGCATTTAAGGAAATACAATAACTCTTCTTTAGATTGGACGGTTTCCTATCTTTTATTATTTTCCAATTGGATTGGTACAATAATTAAGGAAAGGAAATTATTTTGAATTGGACGGTTTTTGGAGAGACCCAATTGCTAAGTTTAAGTGGAACATTTATTCATCTTTATCTCTCTTTCTTTATCAATTTAGCATAGACTTAGTCTTAATTAATTTAGTGAATAGTGTTAACCTTAAATTAGTTATTAAGATTATTGTTTAGGAAGGTCTTAACTAAGGTTTTATATATTAGGCGTGTAAGCAGTGGAGTCATTAGTGTTATTTATTATTTTTAATTAATTAGGTATTAATTTTATGTTTCTAAATTAGGCATTGTCTAAGGTAGTGTTATCATCGCAAATTTTTTTTTTACTTTTTGCGAGTCAAACTGACCTTTGAAAAAGTTTTTGAAAATAACTCACCTCCGTTTTAAAATGCGGGAAAATTCCGTAGAATGGGGCTTGCCTGTCGGTACGAGGTTCGACCGTTCCTACCACCTTTAACAGGGGTAATCGAACCAAGGATCAATCTACTGCTCTGCTCTATTCAACTTGTCTAAATCATATTCTAATTTCTAAATGCACATAGAATCAGGCATGTGCTATGAATTTTCTGAAAATGCACATTTGAAAACATGATGTTTGCTTTGAATAACTGAAACACTTAGAATAGATATCACATGGAAAATCATGATTTAGGATTTGAAATGTACTTCTGAGAAAAGTAAAAATCGATTTCTGAAGAATCTAGAGGCTTTTTGAAAATCGATTTTGAGAAATGTGAAATAACTTTGGAAAACTTGATTTCTTTGAATTAGAACTTTGAAATTGAAAATATAACTTAGAAAAATCGAATTTGGAACTTGGGAAATACTTGAAATATCATTGGCAAATCAATATTTTGAGAAAATCGATTTTGAATAAGACTTAGAGAATTTTGAGAAAAGGAACTTCTTTGAATTGAGATTTGAATTGGAATTGACAAATGCATGAAATGAATGAATATGGATTTGAGGAATTGAGAAATACTTTTTGTATTTTTGAGAAATGCAGTGCATTTTTGAAGTTAGCCTAAGAGTGTAGGCTGAATGTGGCTAATGTGAAGATCATAAATCTGGGTATCATTCATATTCTGACTATGGCCATAAATACGAATTCCACCAAGTTTATAAACTTCATAAAAGCTAGTGTATGTGCCATTCGTGTAGACCATAGTGAGTTTGAATATGCATGAATCATCATCCATCACACATTAACATTATTTAAAAAAATAAACTATATGCAATGCTGCCTAAGCTAAGCAGGAAATGTAAATTCTTATTCCAAAGTTTAATTTAGTTTACATCACTATTGAAATTTAAATACATGAAAAATAAAGTCTTCAATGTACCTGCAAAACTAGAAAACTTTGTTAGTGATGATATGTTGGCTTTTCTAGATTTATCCAGCAATATCAGGAAATTGCTGGATTTTGCTAGATATAAGCCTTTTTGCCATGATTCCCTTAAATCAAAATGATAAAGTATGAAATAAAATTGGATAAATAAGGAAGATAAGATATGAAATTTCGAAATTGGGGTCAAAATGACCAAAACACCCCTAATAACAAGACTATGGCCTTGAAATTAGGGATTTCAGAAAGATATTTGGTAAAATGCAAGTTTTGAAATTCAAATGCAAATAAACTAGGCTAAAATATGATATGACATACTTAAACACATGAAAACTAAGGTTAGGGATTTCGAAATTGAGGTCAAATGACCAAATTGCCCCTGATAGCAAGACTATGGCCTTGAAATCAGGGTTTTCTGAAATAGATTTTGGTAAAAACTTGGGTTTTTAAAGACTAAATGAAATCAAATTAACATCAAATTTGACCTAAAGTATCCTAATATGATTATGAATATGATTAAACCGTAAAAATATATGCTTATGCACGAAAAGCCAAGAATATCACAAAAACTGTGATTTTGGCAGTGTTTTTGGATCTTTCAGGAACCCGGTTTTGCAATTTGCTTAATTCAGCCATCAATCAGATTCCAAAATTCATCAAATTTGGTACCTACACTTGTTATAACCTTAATTTTGAATTAGAATTATAAAAAATATTTTTTTGACATTAAATTAACCCGAAAATTGCATCAAACCCTAAAAATATGCTATTTTTGACCTAGTTCACCAACCAGTTTCAGAGTTAGACCCGAATCAGGGGTCAATCTTTCATGACAATCTATGAGATTTTATAGATTGGAAAAAGCATCTCCGGTTAGGAAGAAACCCTTCTGGCAATCTGAACTAAAATCTAACAAATCTAACAGGGGTTAAAACAGATACTTTCAATTTATAATTTCGGGATAAATATAAATACTAATTTAAAATATCTGATATTTTATCAGTAAACAGTAGACAGAAAAATAATAATACTCACTTTTTACAGATCATGAATCGGATCTGTGGTTTGGGATTTATGAATAACACAAGTCTGATTAGGGTTTTGGTAAACCCTAACAAGTTTTAAATTGAAAATCAGAGTCTCTGACAGAGGAAAAATACTAAGCAGTGGTAACAAATTCTAAATATTTAACAGTAGATATATCTAATTAATGTGAATCCATGGCATTTTACAGATCTAAAATCGGACATAGAATGAGAAAAATATCATCACAACAAGTTACCTTTCTGATTTTAACAACGATTTTAAAGTTTTAAAAACCCAATTTGGTGCCTGATTATTTTGGCAGGGTTCCCGAAGTCCAAAATCTCTGATCTTTTTACAGTAGATCAATCACATCTGCATTCATAACATATAAAAAAATCAGAAATTAATAGCACATATTTTAATCCGAAACAGCATGCTCTTTTCTGTTCTAAACTAAAAACACACAGAAATCTAAGAAACTTAGGAAACCATGCATTAACTAATGAAAAATAATAAAATAAACACTAAAACAGTAAAATAAAATTGATTTCTATGCTGGAAAACGTGTAATAAACATGAATAAGCAAATAAAAAAATAAAATACAGGGAATCCATGGCTGGAATTTGCTTTCACCTTTGAAATCATAGATTTAACCCATTTAACTGGTAAATCTCACGTTTCGTCGGTTAAGAACATGAAAAACGTACCTCTCATCGATTCTAATGGATTAGAATCCTTGAAATCACCCTCAAACTGAGTTAGATCATCTTCTTCGGTCGATTTTGGGATTCTTGGATGAAATCCATGGTTAAATTCATGAACACAAGAGTTTCCATGGTGAAATCTATTGAAAAATCATAAAAACTAATAAAATAATAATAAAATAATATTAAATAAACTCACCTTGGGGCTGCAGCTGCAATGGAGGAAGGTGGAGGTGCTGGAGAGGAGAGAGAGGCCACGAAAATTTAAGAGAAAAAGAGCTCCTTTTGACCTCTTGAAGTCCCCTATTTATAGGTTTTCAAAACCTCCTTAATTAGGGTTAATTAAGGAGTTTTATTTTTTTAGAACTCTTTCTAATAAATCCACTAAAGGGGGCAACGATTTTTTGGAGAATTATAGCCTAGGTAGGACTCTAATTAATCCCTAATTAGCCCCTAACTAAACCTAGAAAACCCCCAAATGTGATGCCACTTGGCATCTTCCATATTTGGTTTTTTAAAAACCTTTAAAAACATTAGTTTTAAAAACTAAACTTCAAAATGGGTTTTCAAAATGATATTAACTCTTCTAAACCCCTAACACTAACCAAGACACTGACTAACCCTAGTCTAGCCCTGACTTACTCGAATATGGCGACACCCCGAGTGGGCCCTATTTGAGTTTTTCAAAAAGCGATTTTAAAACTTGAAATTGAGAGAATTTTCAAAAGAGATTCAAAAGTAGTCTTGAAATTAAAAGTTTTGAAATGGCACAGAGTTCCAACTGGGTCAGAACTCCTCTGGATATGACGCCAACTGAGTGGACCCCACATCAGAGTTTTGAAAATTTGAAATAAATACTGAAAATGGCTTTGAAAAGGGGTTAAAATCAATAATTGAAATTCAAGATTTCTGAAAACAGGGTATCAAGCGAACTGAAACTCCGAGTTAGAGTCCTAAACTCTTAGGATTCTGAGATTTTAGAATTCAAATAGAAGAGTTTTCAAAAGATTTTATCAAAAACTGACGAAATAAGTCAAAAAACACAGTCAGGGGTAGACTTCTAACTTGACCGACCTCTAAAATAGAGTCCTGAATTAACTGGACTCTGTAAAATGTCCTAAATTTTGAAAACAATAAAAATGAAATAAAAACAGACTTCAAAACAGACTCCTGACTGGACTAGGACTCTGGGACAGAGTTCTGATCGGACTGAAACTCTAGATTTTTTTGGTATTTTCTGAAAAATAGACGAAAGAACAATGTAAACAATGACAAGTATTGAAATAGAATAGAGTTTTGATTCAACTGAGACTCTGAGAACAGAGTCCTGATTGAACTAGGACTCTCAGATTTTTGGATTTTCTGATAAAGCAAATGAGAGAATTTTGGAAAACAGTTAAAAATGGGATGAAATTGAAGTTTTGGTTCAGAGTCCTGTTCTGATTAGGACTCTGAGAAAAAGTCCTGATTCAATCAGAACTCTAAGAAATTTTGGTTTTCTGATAAGTAAATGATGAAATTTAAGCAAAGCTTTTTGAAAACTAGTGAAAATGAAGTGAGAAAAATCAATTTTGGATAGAGTCCTACTTCGATCAGGACTCTGGGGTAGAGTCCTGATTTGATCAAGACTCTGAGATAAAACCTCTGAATTTTGAAATTCTTTGATAAAAGTAATAGTTTTGGTAGATTGAAAGATTTCTGAAAGATTTTCTCAAAATTAAAATCAGGATCAGAGTCCTGATCCAACTAGGACTCTCTGAACAGAGTCCTGTTTTAACTGAAACTCTGAGTTTCTGACTCATTTTGAAAGATTTTGAAAGATTTGATTGAAAATGAGTAAAATAGCTGTAAAAGATTAGAGTCCCAATCCAATTGAAACTCTAAAGAAGAGTCCTTATCCGACTGGACTCTTAAAGAAGAGTCCTGATCCAACCAGGGCTCTGAAATTTTGGCCAAAACAGAAGATTTTAAAAGGTTTTCTCCGAAAGCAGGTAAAAAGGTAGTGAAAAGTAGAGTTCTGATCCGACTAGACTCTGGAAAAAGAGTCCTAATCCAACTAGGACTCTGAAATTTTTGGAGATTTTTGACAAGTAAAGGAATCCAGAAGCGACACCACCTAAATGGGTCTCATCTGAGAATTGAAATCAATTGAAATTGAGTTTGAAATGAATCCAGATTGTTTTCTGAGAAAATATTTCGAAATATGAGGTCCTGGGGTTGGAAAATGATAGAATGTTGACTAAAAACCCAGGTTTTGAAATTGATTTTGAAAGAAAAAGTTTTAAAACTCAAATCTGGATTGAATGTTTTGAAAATAGGAGTGCTGGATCTCGAAAATGAGATGTAATGACATGTAATGCTATGCAATGCGATGAAATGATATGCAAAAATGTATGCAGTGATATGCAATTATATATGAAATGAACAAACACTGGATGAGGGTGAAAATTTGGGGTGTTTACAGATGCCCCTCTTTGCTACTAAGCCGGTTGTAAGCCGAGCTTAGTGGCAAAGAAAAACACACCAAATTCAGACTATAAAAATGTCCCAGATAGATAAATTTGACTGGGTATGAAAGAATTAGTTCAAATGATGGTGGTAGATATAGCATAAAGAATAAATAAAAAGATTCACCTCATCGAAATGAGGCTCAGGCTTAGCCCTTAACCTGGATGGGACGACAAATGAAATACCTCATCAGAATGAGGCTCACGCTTAACCCTTAACCTAAAGGGGGACGATACCTCATGGAAAAACGAGGCTCAGGCTTAACCCTTAACCTGAAAGGGGACAATACCTTGTGGAAAAATGAGGCTCAGGCTTAACATTTAACCTGAAAGGGGACGATACCTCGTGGAAAAACGAGGCTCAAGCTTAACCCTTAACCTGAAAGGGGACAATACCTCGTGGAAAAATGAGGCTCAGGCTTAACCCTTAACCTGAAAGGGGACGATACCTCGTGGAAAAATGATGCTCAGGCTTAACCCTTAACCTGAAAGGGGACGATACCTCATGGAAAAATGAGGCTCAGGCTTAACCCTTAACCTGAAAGGGGACGATATACGGAGTCCTCGAATGAAGAAATCATGATGGGACCTTCGAATTTTGCACAATAAATCCGAGAGGGGTTTGCAAAAGGAAGAAAGGGGGTTCCCTAAAGCTTGAAAAGGGATTGATCTTGGGCATCTCATCGCTGAGACTGAATGGCTTTTAAGACAGATGACCTTTTTGCGGAAAATTCAGGTTTAACCCTTAACCTGAACGGGAACTGTCTATGGTGAGACAGTGGGAAGCACAGGGAAGTGTGCGAATCTGAGAGCCCGTGCCCTCAGATTATACCAAAGAAGGGAAGGAATCTTGAAAACTCCCGTAATCAAGTCCTAAAAGGGATGGTGTCAGGATGCACCAAAGATGAACCTCAAGCTCTCGCTTTATGCCAGGATAGCTAGAAAATATTGTCAAAATATTGAAAATTGTTGTTGATTCAAAATAATTGAAAATGATGCACATTATTTTGAAAGTATTCCCTCTTTTCTACCTGAAGTATTACCTCTGACTGGGCTTAACTCCGTAGAATCAAGATTCAAATTCAAATTGCTTGCGATTGGCTTTCTTTTAAGGACGCTATCAATTTCCTTGATATGGACGGGAAAAAAAGTATTCTTGATATTGCGAGAGCTATTGGTGAAAGAATATTGATAAAAGAATTTCACAAAATTAAAGAAGATTCTTGATAGATTTGGCAGTCTGATATCCTGAGATTCTTTTCTCATGATGATCTTTCTGCACTCTCTTTTTAGCAGATTGGAGCTCTCTTGGATTTTTCGGGAATTACATCATCCTTCATTTTAGAGATGTCCTGACTTTTCTCTCTCTTTTTTTTTTTTTTGGGAAGGGTACGTCACAAACTCCTTCATCTCAGAGATGTTCCGATCCTTCTTTTCTCTCAGGGATTATCTTGATAGTTATTGGCTCTTTGGTAGGAAATCTTTTGATGATAGCTGGAATTAAATATCTTTTAGGGTTTGTCAGTAGGCTCATCACACTCGCCTTCATCTCGACGGTGATCTGAACTTTACCTGGAAGGATCCGTCACAAACTTCGTCATCTTGGAGATGATCCAAATCTTCTTTGGCCCCGGGGGGTCGACTCGCTTAATTCGCCTTCATCTTGACGACAATTGAGAGATCCCTTTTGCAGATATTTAATTGCAGCTTAGGTGATTGAGGAGATATGGAAATTGAGTGGATTTTTCTGTATCACCCAGGATATTTTGACTGCTTTATTTTTCAAGAATGGTCTTTAAAAATGTGCCATTGACTGCGATCAATATCAATCACTCATGGCTTTGCAACAACATTGAATTCTCTTTGCTGGCCATATCGCGGATTTATTCTTCATCCTTTTGGTTGGCCAATAGAAAGATTTTGAATTTTGAATCCTTTTTCGCGAAAGCATTGTCCTTTCAGAAGTAATACTGGAGGTATTCTGAAGTAATAATTTTGTGCAATAAAGATTTTTAAAATCAACAAATATTTAATGACAAATTGGCAAAATTTTCTTGAAATCCTTTGTGAAAGCGAGCATTTGAAGCACAACGCAACACATCCATGACAGAAATTCTCTTCTCCTTTCCCCAAAGGAGACGATTTAGAATTCGGAATTAGGAATTACTCCTCTCCTTTTCCCAAAGGAGAGACTCAGAAATTGGAAATAGGATATTGGATGACCTGGAGATCGAAATTGAGAATTGGTTTACTGGGAGCGACATGGGTTCTGTAGGGATTCATCCTAAGAACGACATTGGTTCGATTGAGAACGACATTAGTTCAATAGGGATTCAGCCTAAGAACGACATTGGTTTAATTGAGAACGGCATTGGTTCACTGGGAACGACATGGGTTCAATAGGGATTCAGCCTAAGAACGACATTGGTTCAATTGAGAATGACATTAGTTCAATAGGGATTCAGCCTAAGAACGACATTGGTTCAATTGAGAACGGCATTGGTTCACTGGGAACGACATGGGTTCAATAGGGATTCAGCCTAAGAACGACATTGGTTCAATTGAGAATGACATTGGTTCACTGGGAACGACATGGGTTCAATAGGGATTCAGCCTAAGAATGACATTGGTTCAATTGAGAACGACATTGGTTCACTGGGAACGACATGGGTTTAATAGGGATTCAGCCTAAGAACGACATTGGTTCAATTGAGAACGACATTGGTTCACTGGGAACGACATGGGTTCAATAAGGATTCAGCCTAAGAACGACATTGGTTCAATTGAGAACGGCATTGGTTCACTGGGAACGACATGGGTTCAATAGGGATTCAGCCTAAGAACGACATTGGTTCAATTGAGAACAACATTGGTTCACTGGGAACGACATGGGCTTAATAGGGATTCAGCCTAAGAACGATATTGGTTCAATTGAGAACGACATTAGTTCAATAGGGATTCAGCCTAAGAACGACATTGGTTCAATTGAGAACGGCATTGGTTCACTGGGAACGACATGGGTTCATTAGGGATTCAGCCTAAGAACGACATTGGTTCAATTGAGAATGGCATTGGTTCACTGGGAACGACATGGGTTCAATAGGGATTCAGCCTAAGAACGACATTGGTTCAATTGAGAACGGCATTGGTTCACTGGGAACGACATAGGTTCAATAGGGGTTCAGCCTAAGAACGTGGATCAGGAGGACTTCAACCTACAAATCATATATCTAAAAAATACCAATCCAAAAGGAGTTCGACCTAAGGACTGTAAAGAATATCGGATCAGAAGGACTTCAACCTACAGATCGAAATTTTTGGCAAATGGGATTAGTTCCGAAGGAGTTCAACCTAAGAACCGGGGATTAGTAAGACTTCCACCTACAGATCGAAATTTTGAGAACGAGATTGGTTTGAAAGGGGTTCAGCCTAAGAACCACTGGGTTGAGAAGGACTTTTGGTTCACAAAGGGGTTCAACCTATGAGCCGTATTGGTTTGACAGGCGTTCAACCTACAAATCCCATTGACTCTGCAAGGGTTCGACCTACGAACTATCAATTTCATAGGGATTTAGCCTAAGGATCACATTGGTTCTGCAGGGGTTCGACCTACGAACTATCAATTTCATAGGGATTTAACCTAAGGATCACAGTTTAAGAAGGAAGGGTTCAACTTGTGAGCTTGGAATGGACCAGGTGCTAAACTGGGGTTTTTGAGGGAAGATTCGAATCAGAATTCAACTCTTCAAGGAAAACTAGATGAATTGGATTTTTGAAAGAAAATTCAGGTCGGAACTCAGATCTTCTAGACCAACTTGCAGGGTAGTTTGAGTAGAAGTTCAAACTTGTAAAGGAACACTAAGTGAATTGGATTTGAAAGAAAATTCAAGTCGGAACTTGGATTTTCTAGACCAACTCTGAAGGAAAAGAAAACTCGAGTCGGAACCCGAATCTTCGAAGGAAAAGAAAACTCGAGTCGGAACCCGAATCTTCGAAGGAAAACCAGGTCCATTATGGAAGGAAAAGAAATCCGAGTCAGAACTCGAATCCTGAAGAAAAGGTAGATCAATTTGGAAGGAGAAGAAATTTGAGTCGGAACCCGAATTCCAAAGGAAACTAGATCAACTAGAAAGAAAGAAGATTCGAGTCGGAACTCGAATCTTGAAGGAAAACTAGACCGGTTGGAAGGAAAAGAAATTCGAGTCAGAACTCGAATTTCTGAAGGAAAACTAGATCAATTAGAAGGAAAGTAAATTCGAGTCGGAACTTGAACCTCAAAGGAAAACTAAACCGGTTAGAAGGAAAAGAAATTTGAGTCGAAACTCAAATTCCTGAGGAAAACTAGATTAAATATAAGGAAAGGAAATTCGAGTCGGAACTCGAACCTCAAAGGGAAACTAAATCAATGGGGCTACTGAATTTTAAAATTAACCAGTATATACACCGGATTTTAAAAATGTACCAATATAGGCATTGGATTTTGAAAAATTACCAGTACGAATACTGGGGTTTGGAAGATTACCAGTACGAGCGCTGGATTTTGGAAGATTACCAGTACGAGCACTGGATTTTAAAAGATTACCAGTACGAGCGCTGGATTTTAAATAGTTACCAGTACGAGCACTGGGTTTTGGAAATTTACCAGCACGAACACTGGATTTTTGAAAAATTACCAGCACAACACTGGATTCTGAAGAATTACTAAATGATTTTGATGGAAAATTTTCAGTCTTCACCCTCACGACGACTTGGACAACTGTCGGGGTCTCAGGATTTATCCCTTATCCTGAATGGGTAATTCGATGCAAATGCAGATGAATGCAGATGAATGCAAACGAATGCATGCAAATGCAAATGAATGTAAATGGGTGCACATGCGTGCAAAATGAGAGATTTGTTTGATCCTGCCTGCATACAGGGTATTTGTAGATAAAATGAAAATTTAAAAAAAAAATGCCCCAGTGTAATGGGGGAAGAATATTTTGAACAAAAAAGGATAAATGATTGATGTTCGAAGAGCGCACGACAACTGGCTTTTGATTGATTCAGAAGAGACTCGGAAGAGGTTATTCGTCATAAAAGAACATTTTGCGGAGGAGAAAAAAAAATGGCACCGAGTTTGCGAGAAAAATTGACAACTTTATTGATGTATTGAAGGAAAGGTAACAAATAAGGGAAAGACAGACGGGGTTACATCATCCCTTTGAAATAATAAAAGCAAGATGAGAAATTGGGAAAGCGCTAGTGTTATCAATTTTTTGAATGATTGGAGTGAAACATGATCAAGATGAATGGTCCTCCTTTTCATATCCAACGAGGAGATTCTTGTCAATGCCGTCTTGAACAATATTTTTAAGGACAAAACAATGCTCGGTATCGTGACCCATTGCCCGATGAAATTTGCAGAACTGATCCTTAAACCTTCCCATGGTCACAGGAGGATTTGCTATCTTGGGGAGTCTAACCTTCCTTTTGGCTATCATGTATCCCAGAACTTGCTCCAGTGGCTGTTCTAAGGGAGTAAAATTGCGATCGTATCCCCAACCATCATGCTTTGGTTTTCCTTGGAATTTTAATTCGAATTTGACACTTGAGGAAGACTTGTCATCTTGCTTGTCCATTTTATCCTTCCGACTTGCGAGGTCATTTCTCTCTGAGTTTGGATTTCCTGAGCCTCCAGTATGATTTTTTCTACCTCCGCTTTTGTTTTGTCTATTGCTATTTCTGGTGGAGTTGTTAGAAAATGTGGAGTGAGCCTTCAGAGACCCGACTGTATCTTTTGTGTGCATGTATTCCAAGAAACTCTTGAGTATTTGATCTAACAGGGTCATCTTGTGGTCCTGGTTCGGATCATCACGCTGCCTCTCTTGTCGAGTACTTGATTTTTGCTGAGACTTGGATATGACAGTTGACCAGTACTCTTTCTTATTTTCAATGAAGAGATCCTTGTTGATATGATCTTGGACAATGTTTTTGAAGATGAAACAGTGGTCGGTGTCATACCCTACTGCCCGATGGAATTTGCAGAACTGGTCTGTGAATCCTCCCATGACTGTGGGAGGATTTGAGACTCTTGGAAGCTTTACCAATTCCTTGGCCAACATATATTCAAGGATTTCATCAAGAGACTGCTCGAGAGGAGTAAATTGGCGATCGCAATCCCAGTCGTCCCGCTTTATCTTTTCTTTGTGTTGACTCAATTTTTCACTCTGCTTTAAAGATTTCTCTTTCTGACTTGTATGAGTTTCTTTGCTATCCTTGCACCCCTCGCGGTGGGCCTTGACAAAATTTGTCTTTTTTGAATCTTGATTATTCCTGACGGGAGTGATGCTCTTGTAGAAATCTTTGCTCGTGAAGACTTTCTTGCCCTTGTCGCGGGCTTGAAAATCTTTAATCTTCTTTGCCATTTCCTTCAGCTGTATTTGGACTGGATCATCCATTGCTTGATCTTTCAATTTATAGGTTGTCCCTTGCCTATGAGAGGATCTTTGAAGTGCTTGCCAGACTTCATACTCTTCATCAGTGTCACCTACCGATCCTGATTCATCAGATGTATCTTTATGTTGGATATATTTCTTGGATAGCTTCAAACATTTCTTGACTGACCGGCCTTTTGCCCTCTGCCTGACCTGAATCTTTTCTGTACTAGCTTCAGCTTGTTCTGTCGATATTTTGGTCATCATCTCTTTGAACAAAGCATATATCTGGGGATCAACATCATCCTTTGCTTGCTTGCCTTGACTTCTGACTGATCGGGGTGAGTCCATTTCTTCTTCTGAAGCGATCGAGTATGCCACACCTTCGACTGATGAGGTTTTCTTTCCGGATCTTGTATAAACCATCGAGTATCACGAGTATTCTTTTAGATGTTGTTGATGCTCTCGGCAAGGTAGAACTGATGGTTAGGCTTTTGAAAGAAATTGGGTTAGAGGAAGATATTTGTTGAGAATTTTGGTAGACAATTGAAAGAGTATCCCATTACTAGGGATTGAGTCGTCGCTGGAATTACGACAATTGCATTGCTATTCTTTGCAAAATAAACAACTGGAAATATGCCTTTTTATCTAGGCGAGGTCGTCAAACCATGGTGAAATATAGAATAAAGGAATTTTATTGAGGGGAAAAACATGATTTTATCAATAATACACTTGACAGAGGGGAGGGGGAGAGACAATTTTCCACCACTCCGGATAATCAGACGGCACTCGAGGGCCAGGAAAAATAGTAAGATTGACAAAGGAATCCCAGCCATGTCTGGCAGAATGGTATGCTCCAGACCACTGATCTGATGCGAGGTTGAATTCTGGCAGAACCCCTGCTAGTGGACGAATCTCTACGCGCTTCTGCCTCTGAGAGAACTGCTTGACACACCGCTCTGGATGATAGTATGCGCAGAAAAAGGGGCCAAGTAGCCTGAACCGCTTGCCATAAGCGTAAGTATATCTGGGAGGTGATTCCTGACGATCAAAGTAGTCCCATACGACTTCTTCCTCCTGAAGGTTGTCGATCAAGAATCGGTATCGCGCAACTGGCAGAAGCTTTTTACCATTGTATCTGAATGAACTGGCTCGGGTTGGCACATGCCGGAGGAACCAGGATTGCAATGCATAAGTGCACCCTTCGACTAGAATAGATTCTCCGAGGGTGAAAAGAGTCAACCCTCGATATAGAAAAGCGAGTGCGGCCATGGCTATCGAGAGGCGGCTGGTCTGTCGACTTCCCCATCTCCTTAGAAGCTGAACTATTCTGATATCCATATAATTTTGTCCATCGGGAAGGAAAGCTAATCCCACCGTGCACAGAACCATCGCATGCTGAATTCTTTCTCGAGTTGTCCTGGACAACGAGCTGACTTCTACGAATGTCCCATACTGTCTATAGATTTCGAGCAGCTCCACATATTCGTTTCCATCCTCCTCTATCAATGGCCAAGACTTGCGTCCTGTCATGCGAGCTAAAGCGTCTCGGGGATCCAGACCCTTGACATTGATCAAAAATTGTTTCTCCAATGAATCTCCAGGCTGACCGGCTGGCTCGAGCAATCCCATAATCTCTGAAAATTCATCTATCAGTACTGTCATCTTTCCCCATGGGAACCAGAAGGTAGAAGTGCTCGGATTCCACCGTTCTGCTAGTGCATGGATCAAATTGCTGTTGACTATCTGCTTTCCCACTGCGGACGTCAATTCTAACCCACTATCGTCCAAGTGGTCCGGAAATATACAAGAGAAATTCTTGAACCATAAATAGTACCACCTGGGAAAGAAGGATCCGGTGCTCAGGACTCGATGCTCGGGAAGACTTTGTCGCACCTCGTAGGAGATGTGACCCTCAGGGAAGACTGAATCAAGCTGACTGGATGCCATCAGACTGGAAAACATGGAAAATTGGAATAAGACTTGGGAAAATACAGGCAGGATAAAAATAAAGCAGGAAATTCGAGATCCAGAAGACAGGAAAGATGGGAAATCACCTGGAGTTTTGAGGAAAATGGAGGAATTTTATGAAAATCGTTCAGGGTTTAATGAAATATAAGGAAATACTTCATAAAATGAAGTATTTTGAAAATCGTCCAGGGTTTAAAACATGGACAGTACATGGACATGGATTGGGGATTTTAAAAAAAATCATCCAGTATTTTTTTAGAAAATTGGGAAAATATGGAAAAAAAAAGGACATGATTATAACACATTCTGCACAAACAAGTATGCACATACAGCATTCCCTAAAAGCTGACTCTAGATGCACAAATTTTGAAATAGCTGTAGGACCTTAATCCTAACTCTAAGGTTCAGATCAACTGTATCCAATCCAGTTATGCCTATATACTCAAGCCAAGGCTCGATGTACGTGGCATAAAATCAATTTCTCTGGTTCTAGGTTCAAGTTTTCCAACATCCTTGAGCACCTGCCGATATACGTTGGACTATGGCCCTTAGTACGTGGCAGGGGGGTTTTCACCCAAATAGGTGGCCCAGTTGTGAGGCTTTGTCCCGAACTATGGTTCTGGAAGACAGCCCAGCAACGTGAAGACCGGGACAATATAGGTAGGGTGATTTTTGAAAAACATGAGCACATGCAATCAAACAGAAGGCTCTAAGTCCTAAAGAGATAAAATTTTGAAATATTTGAAGAAGCAAACATTGTTTTCATACAATTCCTAAATTGAGGAGTGTTGTATTAGACCTAAGTCTATGTGAGCATGAATAATTCTCCTCAATATGGTCCTACCAAACCATACCTAGTCTATATGCATTCCATGTCAGCTGGGTTCAGGTCTAGGCTCCTAGGTTCACATGATATCATAAAGCAAAGCTGACATTCCATGGAAATCAATTTTGACAATTTGAACTAAGCAAAGCATTAGATTGATCAGGCGAAGACAGGTCCCATCACGGTCGCCAAACCTGTTATCATCGCATTTTTTTTTTACTTTTTGCGAGTCAAACTGACCTTTGAAAAAGTTTTTGAAAATAACTCGCCTCCGTTTTAAAATGCGGGAAAATTCCGTAGAATGGGACTCGCCTGTCGGTACGAGGTTCGATCGTTCCTGCCACCTTTAACAAAGGTAATCGAACCAAGGATCAATCTACTGCTCTGCTCTATTCAACTTGTCTAAATCATATTCTAATTTCTAAATGCACATAGAATCAGGCATGTGCTATGAATTTTCTGAAAATGCACATTTGAAAACATGATGTTTGCTTTGAATAACTGAAACACTTAGAATAGATATCATATGGAAAATCATGATTTAGGATTTGAAATGTACTTCTGAGAAAAGTAAAAATCGATTTCTGAAGAATCTAGAGGCTTTTTGAAAATCGATTTTGAGAAATGTGAAATAACTTTGGAAAACTTGATTTCTTTGAATTAGAACTTTGAAATTGAAAATATAACTTAGAAAAATCGAATTTGGAACTTGGGAAATACTTGAAATATCATTGGCAAATCAATATTTTGAGAAAATCGATTTTGAATAAGACTTAGAGAATTTTGAGAAAAGGAACTTCTTTGAATTGAGATTTGAATTGGAATTGACAAATGCAAGAAATGAATGAATATGGATTTGAGGAATTGAGAAATACTTTTTGTATTTTTGAGAAATGCAGTGCATTTTTGAAGTTAGCCTAAGAGTGTAGGCTGAATGTGGCTAATGTGAAGATCATAAATCTGGGTATCATTCAAATTCTGACTATGGCCATAAATACGAATTCCACCAACTTTATAAACTTCATAAAAGCTAGTGTATGTGCCATTCGTGTAGACCATAGTGAGTTTGAATATGCATGAATCATCATCCATCACACATTAACATTATTTAAAAAAATAAACTATATGCAATGCTGCCTAAGCTAAGCAGGAAATGTAAATTCTTATTCCAAAGTTTAATTTAGTTTACATCACTATTGAAATTTAAATACATGAAAAATAAAGTCTTCAATGTACCTGCAAAACTAGAAAACTTTGTTAGTGATGATATGTTGGCTTTTCTAGATTTATCCAGCAATATCAGGAAATTGCTGGATTTTGCTAGATATAAGCCTTTTTGCCATGATTCCCTTAAATCAAAATGATAAAGTATGAAATAAAATTGGATAAATAAGGAAGATAAGATATGAAATTTCGAAATTGGGGTCAAAATGACCAAAATACCCCTAATAACAAGACTACGGCCTTGAAATTAGGGTTTTCAGAAAGATATTTGGTAAAATGCAAGTTTTGAAATTCAAATGCAAATAAACTAGGCTAAAATATGATATAACATACTTAAAAACATGAAAACTAAGGTTAGGGATTTCAAAATTGAGGTCAAATGACCAAATTGCCCCTGATAGCAAGACTATGGCCTTGAAATCAGGGTTTTCTGAAATAGATTTTGGTAAAAACTTGGGTTTTTAAAGACTAAATGAAATCAAATTAACATCAAATTTGACCTAAAGTATCCTAATATGATTATGAATATGATTAAACCGTAAAAATATATGCTTATGCACGAAAAGCCAAGAATATCACAAAAACTGTGATTTTGGCAGTGTTTTTGGATCTTTCAGGAACCCGGTTTTGCAATTTGCTTAATTCAGCCATCCATCAGATTCCAAAATTCATCAAATTTGGTACCTATACTTGTTATAACCCTAATTTTGAATTAGAATTATAAAAAATATTTTTTTGACATTAAATTTACCCGAAAATTGCATCAAACCCTAAAAATATGTTATTTTTGACCTAGTTCACCAACCAGTTTCAGAGTTAGACCCTAATCAGGGGTCAATCTTTCATGAAAATCTATTAAATTGTTCAGATACAAACTAGGAAGACAAACAAAAATTTCCCAATTTACAGATCAAAAAAAGCATCTCCGGTTAGGGAGAAACAATTCCGGCAATCTGAACTAAAATCTAACAAATCTAACAGGGGTTAAAACAGATACTTTCAATTGATAATTTCGGGATAAATAGAAATACTGATCTAAAATATCTGATATTTTATCAGTAAACAGTAGAAAGAAAAATAACAATACTCACTTTTTACACATCATGAATCGGATCTGTGGTTTGAGATTTATGAATAACACAAGTCTGATTAGGGTTTTGGTAAACCCTAACGAGTTTTAAATTGAAAATCAGAGTCTCTGACAGAGGAAAAATACTAAGCAGTGGTAAAAAATTTTGAAAATTTAACAGTAGACATATCTAATCAATTTAAATCCATGGCATTTTACATATCTAAAATCGGACATAGAATTAGAAAAATATCATCACAACAAGTTACCTTCCTGATTTTAACAACGATTTTAAAGTTTTAAAAACCCGATTTGGTGCCTGATTTTTTTGGCAGAGTTCCCGAAGTCCAAAATCTCAGATTTTTTTACAGTAGATCAATCACATATGCATTCATAACATATAAAAAAATCAGAAATTAAAAGCACATATTTTAATCCAAAACAGCATGCTCTTTTCTGTTCTAAACTAAAAACACACATAAATCTAAGAAACTTAGGAAACCATGCATTAACTAATGAAAAATAATAAAATAAACACTAAAACAGTAAAATAAAATTGATTTATATGCTGAAAAACGTGTAATAAACATGAATAAGCAAATAAAAAAATAAAATACAGGGAATCCATGGCTGAAATTTGCTTTCACCTTTGAAATCATGGATTTAACCCATTTAACGGGTAAATCTCACGTTTCGTCGGTTAAGAACATGAAAAACGTACCTCTCATCTATTCTAATGGATTAGAATCCTTGAAATCACCCTCAAACTGAGTTAGATCATCTTCTTCGGTCGATTTTGAGATTCTTGGATGAAATCCATGGTTAAATTCATGAACACAAGAGTTTCCATGGTGAAATCTATTGAAAAATCATAAAAACTAATAAAATAATAATAAAATAATATTAAATAAACTCACCTTGGGGATGCAACTGCAATGGAGGAAGGTGGAGGTGCTGGAGAGGAGAGAGTGGCCATGAAAATTTGAGAGAAAAAGAGCTCCTTTTGACCTCTTGAAGTCCCCTATTTATAGGTTTTCAAAACCTCCTTAATTAGGGTTAATTAAGGAGTTTTATTTTTTTAGAACTCTTTCTAATAAATCCATTAAAGGGGGCAACGATTTTTTAGAGAATTATAGCCTAGGTGGGACTCTAATTAATCCCTAATTAGCCCCTAACTAAACCTAGAAAACCCCCAAATGTGATGCCACTTGGCATCTTCCACATTTGGTTTTTTAAAAACCTTTAAAAACATTAGTTTTAAAAACTAAACTTCAAAATGGGTTTTCAAAATGATATTAACTCTTCTAAACCCTTAACACTAACCAAGACACTGACTAACCCTAGTCTAGCCCTGACTTACTCGAATATAGCGCCACCCCGAGTGGGCCCTATTTGAGTTTTTCAAAAAGCGATTTTAAAACTTGAAATTGAGAGAATTTTCAAAAGAGATTCAAAAGAAGTCTTGAAATTAAAAGATTTGAAATGGCATAGAGTTCCAACTGGGTCAGAACTCCTCTGGATATGACGCCAACTGAGTGGACCCCACATCAGAGTTTTGAAAATTTGAAATAAATACTGAAAATGGCTTTGAAAAGGGGTTAAAATCAATAATTGAAATTCAAGATTTCTGAAAACAGGGTATCAAGCGAACTGGAACTCCGAGTTAGAGTCCTGAACTCTTAGGATTCTGAGATTTTAGATTTTAGAATTCAAATGGAAGAGTTTTCGAAAGATTTTATCAAAAACTGACGAAATAAGTCAAAAAAACACAGTCAGGGGTAGACTTCTAACTCGACCGACCTCTAAAATAGAGTCCTGAATTAACTGGACTCTGTAAAATGACCTAAATTTTGAAAACAATAAAAATGAAATAAAAACAGACTTCAAAACAGACTCCTGACTGGACTAGGACTCTGGGACAGAGTTCTGATCGGACTGAAACTCTAGATTTTTTTGGTATTTTCTGAAAAATAGACGAAAGAACAATGTAAACAATGACAAGTATTGAAATAGAATAGAGTTTTGATTCAACTGAGACTCTGAGAACAGAGTCCTGATTGAACTAGGACTCTCAGATTTTTGGATTTTCTGATAAAGCAAATGAGAGAATTTTGGAAAACAGTTAAAAATGGGATGAAATTGAAGTTTTGGTTTAGAGTCCTATTCTGATTAGGACTCTGAGAAAAAGTCCTGATTCGATCAGAACTCTAAGAAATTTTGGTTTTCTGATAAGTAAATGATGAAATTTAAGCAAAGCTTTTTGAAAACTAGTGAAAATGAAGTGAGAAAAATCAATTTTGGATAGAGTCCTACTTCGATCAGGACTCTGGGGTAGAGTCCTGATTTGATCAAGACTCTGAGATAAAACCTCTGAATTTTGAAATTCTTTGATAAAAGTGTAATAGTTTTGGTAGATTGAAAGATTTCTGAAAGATTTTCTCAAAATTAAAATCAGGATCAGAGTCCTGATCCAACTAGGACTCTCTGAACAGAGTCCTGTTTTAACTGAAACTCTGAGTTTCTGACTCATTTTGAAAGATTTTGAAAGATTTGATTGAAAATGAGTAAAATAGCTGTAAAAGATTAGAGTCCCAATCCAATTGAAACTCTAAAGAAGAGTCCTTATCCGACTGGACTCTTAAAGAAGAGTCCTGATCCAACCAGGGCTCTGAAATTTTGGCCAAAACAGAAGATTTTAAAAGGTTTTCTCCGAAAGCAGGTAAAAAGGTAGTGAAAAGTAGAGTTCTGATCCGACTAGACTCTGGAAAAAGAGTCCTGATCCAACTAGGACTCTGAAATTTTTGGAGATTTTTGACAAGTAAAGGAATCCAGAAGCGACACCACCTAAATGGGTCTCATCTGAGAATTGAAATCAATTGAAATTGAGTTTGAAATGAATCCAGATTGTTTTCTGAGAAAATATTTCGAAATATGAGGTCCTGGGGTTGGAAAATGATAGAATGTTGACTAAAAACCCAGGTTTTGAAATTGATTTTGAAAGAAAAAGTTTTAAAACTCAAATCTGGATTGAATGTTTTGAAAATAGGAGTGCTGGATCTCGAAAATGAGATGTAATGACATGTAATGCTATGCAATGCGATGAAATGATATGCAAAAATGTATGCAGTGATATGCAATTATATATGAAATGAACAAACACTGGATGAGGGTGAAAATTTGGGGTGTTTACAGGTAGTTAACCTAACCTAGTCAACCTAGTTGAACCTAGTCTAAGTCAAACCTTAAACCCGCACCTTATTGTTCCTTAGTTGCTTATTTAATTTTAATTTTAATTCATATTAGATAGTGTAATTTAGTCTAGGGAATCACTTGCTCGCTTTAGTTAGAGTTTAGAAGTCAGTATTGTCTTAATGTGTAGTTGTTTATTGTATTTGATTTGAGCATTTCATTTAGTTAATGTGTATTTAGTTTGTATTAACTGCAGCTTCTAATTCATATAGTTAGGTTTGCACTTTTAATTATGTTAGTTGCATTTGCATTAGTAGTTAACTTAGCTTTAGTCGTAATTTGCATATTGTATTTCATTTTTATTTCATTTAGAATAATTGCATTCATCATCTGCATATAAACTGTCATTTAGTATCATTTAGGTTTGCATTAGTGTTAGATTGCATTATTAGAGTGAAAAATAGATTTCTAAAGTGAATAGTGCATTGAATCCGAAACCCGATTTTTACCCTCTCGCACTGTCGTTATTTCATGTGCAAAAATTTCGAGTTTCCTAAACTTTTTTTTTTGTTCACTTTATTGGCGTGTTAACTGTCTGCAGACCAAATTTCAGCTTGATCCGAGTTGGGTTGGTCTATTTTTTAAGCGTTTTGTGAAAACCGCTTTTTTGGATTTTAAAATTTCGGGACCTGTGATATCCAGATTTTTCCCAGTTTTGAAACGCTTATATCTGGAGTTCCAGATATCATTTTTCAATTCTGTAAAAACTTTCAGATTCTTGAATGTGTTAGTTACAGAATAAAATAAATTTCTGGAAAATCGGACCTCGTTTGCTCTGCCAAACAGTTATTTTTTGAAGAGCTGTCAGAAGTCTATTCTGCACTAGTTAGGGGTAGAGTTGTAATTTCATTCATTTAGTCATTTTCGACCTATTTTCAGTATTTTCTGCATTTTAATTGCTGAATCTGCATCATCCAGCATTGTTAGACTTAGATTAATTGATTTTAGAATTAGTTTGATATTTTCCTTATTATTTTATTAGTAATTAGGTTTTGCTTGTTTAAATTCTTGAGAATTAGGTTTAATTTACATTTTAGTTTAGTTTCATTAAATTAGTTATTAACTTTGTATTTTTCTGTGTTTTTAGGTTGAAAAGCATAACAATTTTTTAGGGATTCTTGTCCAAGTGTGAAAATTGAGAAGTGGCGAAAAGACAGAAATACCCTTGGTGTGCAACAAAAGACTAAATTGCTTTTCCATTTTATTTTAGTGTTAATTTGTAATTGTTATTAGCCTTGTGATTGTAGACTGATATTTGTGATTAATAAATTAAAATTCATAGAAATATTTGAGTAATTCCCGTTCCCTGTGGATTCAACCCGTACTTACCACTTCGTGGAAAGTCAGTTATTTACTTTTGGTTGACGATTTTCCAAAGATTTTATTGAAAAACTTACTTTTAAAAAGAGCATTGTAAAATACCAGCCAAGTTGGTCGAGCAAAAAATCCTGCTTTCGAGCTGGTCGGTCAAACAAATCCTGCTTTTGAGCTGGTCGGTTAAACAAATACTGCTTTCGAGCTGGTCGGTCAAACAAATCCTGCTTTCGAGCTGGTCGGGCAAAAAAATTCTACTTTCGAGTTGGTCGATCAATCAAATCCTGCTTTCGAGCTGGTCGGTCAAACAAATCCTGCTTTCGAGCTGGTCGGTCAAACAAATCCTGCTTTCGAGCTGGTCGGGCAAAAAAATCCTGCTTTCGAGCTGGTCGGTCAATCAAATCCTGCTTTCGAGCTGGTCGGTCAAACAAATCCTGCTTTCGAGCTGGTCAGGCAAAAAAATCCTGCTTTCAAGTTGGTCGGTCAATCAAATCCTGCTTTCGAGCTGGTCGGGCAAACAAATCCTGCTTTTGAGCTGGTCGGTCAAACAAAGCTTGCTTTCGAGCTAGTCGGGCAAACAAATCCTGCTTTCGAGCTGGTCGGTCAACCAAAATCCTGCTTTCGAGCTGGTCGAGCAAAAAATCCTGCTTTCGAGCTGGTCGAACAAAAAAATTTTGCTTTCGAGCTGGTCGAACAAAAAAATCTTGCTTTCGAGCTGATACTTCCATCAAAATCCTGCTTTTGAGCTGGTACTTCCAAAAAATTCTGCTTTCGAGCTGGTCGGTCAAAACAAAAATCTAAATATTCCTTTCCAAAAATTCCAACTCAAGGTTTCATCAAAATCTATTTTGAGTGATTATTTCACGAAGAATTCTCGAGAACTTTGCCAATTTGCTAAAGATACTTGTTGATTCAAATATTCTTACTGCACAAAGGAATGACCTCAGATTACCTCTAGTATTCATTCCAAAAAGGTGAAACTTTTTGCGAAAAAGAGGTAAAATTCAAATCTTTTCCTGTTGATCAACCAAAAGAATGTAAGAAATGTCCTCGATATGATCAGTGAAAGAAATATTCAATGAGGTTAAAAAGCCAGAAGTGATTTGATATTGATCATGGCTATGACACATGTCTAAAGATGATTTTCTGGCAATTAGACAGTGAAAATATCCTGAGCTATAAAAGAATTCACTCATATCTCCTTATCCATTCAAGCCACAATCAAATATTCGCAAAAGGGATCTCTCAATTGTCGTCAAGATGAAGACGAATAGGCGAGCTAGACCCCCGGGGCCAAAGAAGATTTGGATCATCTCCGAGATGAAAGAGTTTGTGACGGATCCTTCCAGGGAAAGTTCAGATCACCGTCGAGATGAAGGCGAGTGTGATGAACCCACCGACAAACCCTAAAAGATATTTGATTTCTGCTATCATCTAAAGACCTTTTTGAGCCAATATCATATATAATACCTGAGATAAAAGAAGGATCAGAACATCTCCAAGATGAAGGAGTTTGTGACATGCCCTTCCCCTGAAAAAGAGAGAAAAGTCAGGACATCTCCAAAATGAATGATGATGTAAAAAAAAAAAACCCGAAAAAGCTCAATGACTCAAAAAGAGTGCAAGAAGATCATCATGGGAAAACACCCAGATATCAAACTGCCAAAATTGCTAGAAGTCATCTTTTCTCATGTAAAATTCTTTTATCAATGTCTTTTCACTACTTTCTTTTATGAGATTAAGAATATTTCTTCTCTTCTCATATCAGGAAAATGGATAGCTTCCTTGAAAGTCATCAGCACTAAAATTTTGAATTTGACTCTTAATACCAAGGAGTTAACCACGTTGGAGGAAATACTCTAGGTAAAAGAGGGAATATCTTTGCACACATGTGCACATTTTCAAGCATTGAAGTCAACTATAAATTTATCTTATTGGCAAAATTTTCTAGATATTCTAAGAATGAAATAAATATTCAATATCCATTTTGATGCAACCTAGTGTTGTTTATATCTTCCAGAAGAGTTGCCCCATTTAGTTGAAGTATCTCTTCTGTCCCATCACGGTTTCGAGAATTCCGTATGGTTGTACCCACTCAGGTTAAGAGTCAAACCTGTACTTTCTGCGAGAGGTCATTGATTTCAAAAAGCTATTTCAGTCTCAACAATGAGACGCCCAAGATCATCCCTTTTCTAAGCTTTAGGGAACTCCATTTTCCTCCTTTTGCAATGTAAACACCCCAAATTTTTCAAAATCTTTTAAATATTCCCTTTTTGCCCCTAAATTCATTTTCTGAGCAAATGGGTCATTTCAAATCTAAATTCCAGTTCATTCCTCTAGTTTTATTGAAATTAAATTCATTTCATATGTTTAAATTGATTTTGGATCTGGATCCATTGTCCAGATCCAAATCTCAGTCTCCTTGTTCAAATTTTAAATCAAAATTATAGAAAATACCAAAAATAACCTTTAAATAGCACGGACAATCCATTCGACATCCGTTTGGATCCATCACATTGTATTTCTCGACTCGAGTGTCAAAACTCGAACATTTTCTCAAAACCTGTGTCAAAAACCCCTTTTTCTGAAGAAATTCTCTCGAAATGGATTAAAATTCTCAGAAAAATACTTTTGTAAATATTTCTCAGAAAAATACAAAAAAATAGTGTTTAAAACTTAGTTTTCTTTTAAAATCTTAGTTTTCTACTACAAAAATACAAAAAAATGGAAAAAATAATACAAAAATAAAAAATTGAGGGAAGCAAAGGGTTTTGAAACTTGAAAAATGGAATTTTTGCCAGAAAACCCTCCTTTTTTACCATTTTTTAGAAAAAATCTGAAAAGGAGCCCCCCCTGGGAATTTTAGAAAATCTCCAACAGCCATCTCCCGCGCATCCTCTCTCTCGATTCTCCATCGTTGATTTCAAAACAACCTCATCCCTTCTTCACCTTCCATCTTCAACCGAAATCCCCTCTCTAAGGCTCTTCTTCAGCCTTAAGAGGAGATCACGAAGGGGGAGCAAGGGATCCGTCTTCTGCCTCCCCATATGCTCTTCTCATTGCACTCTCTATGATCGTCTTCTACCCCTCCATTTGCTTCTGATCCAGCTTCTACCCTTCCACACTTCGGCTCTTCTTCTTCCCCATTTCTTTCTTTCCTCTGTTCTTCTTTCCCATCAACTGAAGGAAGTCGCACCAGTCCCAGGATTTCCAAGCAATCCATCTGATCGAACATCAGTATAAGTGTGGGAATTACAGTTCTCATCTGCATCAATTGAAGAAAATCGGTGGATCGTCCCAGCAATCAGGGAAGAGGCATCAATACTCGATCAGATAAAACAGTAAGTAAGACCTCCCTTCTTCCATCTCCGATTTTTTCGTAGATATCTTCTGACTGCATTGCTTTGCTTCAGTTTTGTTCCTCTTCATTTCTTTCTCTCTTCTTTTTTTTTTTTTTCTTTCTTGCATCCATGGTGGGATCGACCTGCATATAGCAGTGCCGATCCGCCTAATGCTACAACAAATGGAATGATTATATTCCCACATTCTTTTATTTATTTTTCATCATTTTATTTTCGCAATTTATGTTGTTTTGTATTTCATCAGGATCACGATTTACATTTGAGCTTATCCTTCCTTTTCAGTTTTGATCTCCTCTTGGGTTTTTCAATTCCTTGTTTATAGATCGATTTTCCCCCTGATTTTAGTCTCTGGTTTATGTCTTGATTTCTTTCATAATGTCTTACTTCTTATTATTATTCTTTTTTTTTTTTTCTCTTCGAACACCCATTCCCTTTCCTGTAATTTTCCCTAAGTTTTCCTTTTGATTTCCCATGTTTCTTGTTTCTCTGGATCTCTTCATAATTATTCTTCTGTTTGATGTAAGGTTACGACCGTTACCTTTTCCTGTTCTTTTAATGTTGTTTCACCCTCTACTACCTGATGTTAGCATTTGTTCTTTTATTCATATTTTGTTTATTATAATTTTGTGTGTTTCTTTGCAATTTTAAACAAAATATTGCATCTCGTTTAACAGTCCTCTTTACTGTTTCATGGATTTTCACTTACCACTCATTTCAAATGGCTCCATTTTATATTTGGGAATGGCTTTCGTTCCTTGGACGTATCTCTCAATACATGTATATTGTAGCAGCATGAGCGGGTGCTTTGCATCACGTTCCCCCCCTATTCCCATTTCATTGATTGCGGTTCATTGACATTTCTACTTTTTTTTTTCTCCTGCTCTTTGCATGATATCCTTAAAGATCATCCCACTCCACGAATAATATATATTGTTTATTGTATCTCCTCAGCATTTCCCCTTTGAAATTTCTGTTGTAAATCATCCTTGTCATCAAGCGATTTATACAATCATTGTCTGAGTTATCTTTATATGTAGCTGGCATGACCAACATCTTCACTGGTAAGCTGCTATGAAATTGACTTTGATTTTTTTTTTTTTACCCACAGCAGTGGATCCAATCTGTCATAAAACTCTGTTTACCATGGAATCCTGTAAACTTTCGCATGATTTACATATCATAAGCTACCTGTATATTACATTGGTTCTATTGCACAACAGTCATTTGTGTATTTACGCTTGTGTCAGCAAGGCATCAGATCCCCTGCTGAGCAATAACGTTTCAAGCCTTAATAAAAGTTTGCCAGAAGCTCAGGAGATCGGAATTTTACCTATGGCATGGATGTCAATCGTAGGAGTTTTTACCATCCAAGATTGAAATATGGATTGCTAAATTCTAGCTCTTATCCTGATTAGAAAGAGTAGCTATCATGTGGATATATATATATATATATATATATATATATTTAATGGGTTGGTTGTTATAGCAATCTTCCATTTTGGAAATAATGTTATTTACTATCATAAAATGTTCAGGAAACTATCCATCCTTCTGCAATAATTTAGTATGATATTTAGGGTATCTATTCCTTACCAGCATTAGTGGGTATACCATTAAAACTCAGACCAGTCTCCTTCTTGAATCAGAATTTTTTGGGTTCTGTAGAACTATTCATTCCTGTGCATCTTACCACTGTGAAAACAAAAACAAGGTCTAGTGGTAGACCTGGGCAAGGTTCATCTCAGAGGTGGGGGTTGGGTTTGATTTTTTTTTTTTTTTTGAAACAGAGGAAATAAAGCTTAAAGATCTATATTCACCTCATTGAGTCAAGGGTCATCAATCAGCAGCGCCTCATAACCCCTGTACCCTTCAACACTCTTCACAATTCTGCACAGGGCTATGGATTTGAAAGCATATGGTAAAGGACTGGTGTTCCAACTTCAAAGAATCCTCAGTGCATCTAGGTTATTCGTAAGTTGGTGTTAGAATATTTGAAGTCTGCATATTACCCTTAGATGCTCAGGTTTGGGGCTCTGTAGTTATGTGGATCTGAACAAAAATCCTAAAAAAAAAATGAAAAGCTTTTATGAGATAACCCTATGTAATGTATATTCTGGGCTGCAGTTGATGTCCTGTATATTGCAAACCCCGGTAACTTCAGTTTATGGTTGTTGTATGTTCCCCTCCTCTGCACATCAACACCCTAACACTCATATATACCTGCTAATTATACCCGTTACGGGCTCCATACACTTGAACTCATACAGCTGGTCGCCTATCACACCACTTACAACATCATTTAATATCCTGTCCTCCATCATCTACACTAGCCATGCCTCTTCCACACAGCCATTCACCCATTTGCAAACATTTGTCTTCAATACCTGTTTCTACTCATGATGGTCAGCATCAACCTCACTCCATGTAATTGTTCATCCTTCACATCATTCCCCATGCCCTTGCTGTATCATATTGCAGCTAAATTGCCACCCACAGTCATTACTTCCACTCTTCAACATCATCAGCTAGACCTATTGCTCTTACAGTAGCCGTGTATCCTCTGTTCCACTTGCTGTGATTGCAGCAATATCAACACTTCATCATACGCTACTCCACTTCATCCAGCTGCTAACAGCTTGCTCATGGTCAGGTACGCTTGCGTTGGCCACTTTGCCTTACACAGCACAACCTTATTGTTGTAGCTGCATCCTCCAACACCTACAACCACCTTCCATTTTAGCTTCAAGTACCTGCATCAGTCTTCATTGCTGCCAGCACCTTTTTCCCCATCTTCATATCAGTCCAGTATCCAGCAGTTGTTCAGCCACTATGTTTTCACAACCTTCCATTCCCTCTGCATGCAGCATACGTATATACTTAGCTTCAGCCTCCTTCTATATCAAACTCTACTGATCTACTGATTACATGCTAATCATTAAACCTGCTGCAATGATGTATTTACACTGTGTATCATCACTTCCAACACATCAGTACTCTACATCAACCCACCTCCTTCACCTGGCAGCATACACATGTATGCACTTGTCATCTTTCTCATGTTATACCCCCACACCTATCATTCTTCATTGTAGCCATCCAAACCACTTGCAGCAATAAATCGTCCCTGTCAGTCACCTATTGTACATACATGTTAATATATATGTACATATATATATATATATATATATATATATATATATATATATATATATATATGTGTGTGTGTGTAGATATATATATATATATACATACGTGCCTATATATAAATGTATTAAATTGCTATCCTTCCATGCCTTAGATCATCAATATTATTTCATTAAGGTATTAAGCACAAGGTAGGTATATGAACCTTTGAAATCGATATGATATATGCAAATTCTCACATTAACTAAAGTGTTTTGCAGGGAATATGTGGAAGATATCATCATTTGGAGTTGTAAATTAAATTTCATGTATTGTAATAGTTAGATCTTAAATGAGAATTTACATTTCATGTTTTAGATAGAATGAATGAGCATTGTAAATACCATGAATTACTTACTTTCATGCTTCTTACCTTTATTTTCCAAAATCTCACAAATGGGAACACGAATGACACGTGCACCATTTCGTAAGAGGTAATTAATCCTAAGTTGATGATTTACATCAATGGCCATAGTCAGGATGTAAACAAGACTTAGGATTTTTATCTTCTATGAAATAACACTGGATCCACACTAGATCCATTTTCAAAATTCATCATATTTCCTTAAATATTTTCAACTTTTATTAGAATTTAACCTAAAATTGACTCAAAATATATACCAATGGCCATAGTCAGGGTATATTGAGAGTTAATTTCATCTTAAATTATATAAAAGCACCAAATGTATTTTATTCTTCTCTTGAATTTAAATATAGATTATTATATAATACATTCAATGACCATAGTCAAGGATGTATTGTATCTTCAATCTTATTTTAATTCATTTAAAGAATGAAATAGCTTTTCAAACCCAATTTCAAATTCTTTAAATTCATTTCATCATAGAACTGCATCATATTTTTCAAAAATTCATTTTTCAAAAACTCCGAGTAAATATCTTTTTTCAAATCTATCTTCAATCCTTATCAAATCCAATTTTCAAAATTCTATTTCATTTTTAAATCTCAAAAGTTCAATCTAACTTTGAGATTTCAAATTCATTTTATATTCAAAATTCAAATCGGATTTCAAAGTTCAATTTGACTTTGAAATTCCAAATTCATTTATATCCAAATACTCCAAATCAAATCCAAAGTTCAAATTAACTTTGAGATTCCCTTCATCTTCTAAATTTCAAATTTAAACTTCAAAAATTCAAGGTCTAATTTGACTTTGAAATTCATTTATATATTCAAGGTTAAAATTTTAAATTTCATTTTTTCAAGTTCGATTCAAAACTTGGAGGTTCTTAATTCAACAAATTCCAAATCCATGTTAGGATCCAGAATCCAACTTTCACTTTGGATCTCAGGCTTCAGATCCAATTCCTCTTTAGGATCCAGAGTCCAAATTCACTTTGGATCTTAGACTTCAGATCCAACTCCTCCTTAGGATCCAGACTCCAAATTCACCTTGGATCTCAAACTTCAGATCCAAATCCATATTAGGATCCAGAATCCAATTCCAATTTTAGATTTCAATTCCATTTTCGGATCTAATCCGAATTTCTTAAATCAATTTCTATTCTTAAATACCATTTGAGTTTCTCAATCCATTCTAATCTCAAACTTAAAAATCCAAATTCAATTCCATCTCAAGTATTCATTTCCTTTTCTAAATTCAAATCTAAAATTCAAAGTCAATTTTGACTTTGAAACTTCATTTCCTTTCATTTCAAAGCTTTAAGTCATTTTTTCTCATTTATTCTTCCAATTCTGATTTACTTCAAAGAAACTTAGAACTCCTCTGATCTATCTCAAGTTCTAAAGTTAGATTCAATCATTTCTTCACTCCTTTATCAAGTTCATCTCAGAATACTTGGAAATTTTCAAAACATCTTTTAAAAGGAGCATACATTCTTGCATTGCACAAACATGATTCTTTGTGCATTTAGAGTTAGAATAAATTCTTAGATTATATTTAGGCAAAGCAAAAGGCATAGATTCGATCCTTGGTTCGATTACCCCTGGTAAAGGCGCCAGGAACGGTCGAACCTCGTACCGACGAGCGAATCCCGTCTCTCCATTTTCCCGCAATATTTTCAAAACGGAGGCGAGTTATTTTCTAAATACTTTTTAAATCAAGGTCAAGTGAAAACCCGCAAAAGCGTTCCTCCTCTCTCTCTCTTTTTTTCTTTTCTCTTCTCTCTTTCTTTTCTTTCTTTTATTTTACTCCCTTCAAAAAGGAGGAAAATAGAGGTTAGAAAAAAAAAAGAGAAGGAAGAGAGAGAAATCACAAGAGAGGAAAAATTTTGCGATGATCACACGCAAACCCTTTTCGGATTTGTTCGTCCAAATTCCGAAGGTCCCATCATGGTTTCTTCATTTGAGGATTCCATTTGGTCGTCCCCTTCAGGTTAAGGGTTAAGCCTGAACCTCGTGCCTCAAGATATCTTCCTTTTTCAGGTTTTGGTTTAAACCTGAGCCTCGTTTCGACAAGGTTCCTCGTTTGACGAGGTGTTTTCTTCCAATCCCATCATAGTTCTTCCCATCGAGGAATCAATGTCTTGTATATCCATCCAGGAAGGGATCCTATTTGAGCTTCATCTCATGAGGCATTTTCCAAAAATGTCCCATCAAGGTCTTCATATATTCCTTTTCCCATTCAGGTTATCTTGAGATATCTTCATCCCATCCAGGTTAAGGGTTAAACCTGAGTCATTCAAAAAGCTGCTCTTGTCTCACTCACGAGAATTGATCTAAATTCTTATCTTTTTGGAATCTTCACCTAAAGTCCCATCACGATTTCCTTATTTTTAAGATGCAATCATATCATTGTCGAGGATTTCGTCTCCCCAAGGCCATTCAGGATAAGATTTTAAGCCTGAAAATCATGTCTCTTCAAAATAATTCTTCCACACCCAGCTCAGTTTTGCTAAACTGGGGCATTTTTTTCAAAATTTGGAGTGTTTTTCTTTGCCACTAAGCTCGACTTTCAACCAGCTTAGTAGCAAAGACAGGCATCTGTGAACACCCCAATTTTTCAAAATCTTTTAAATATTTTTTTTTTGCCCATGATTTCATTTTCTGAGTAATTGAGTCACTTAAAAATCTAAATTCCATTTTATTTCTCAAGTTTTTTCTGAAATTAAATTCATTTTATTTATCTGACTCAATTTCGGATCCGGATCCAGATAAAAGATCCAAACCTGAGCTTCATTATGCAATTTTTAAACCAAATTCTCGAAATTTCCAAAATAACCTTTTGAAAAGCTCAGATAGTTCATCCGGTATCCGTTTGGACCCATCGCATTATATTCCTCGATTCGAGGTTTAAAACTCGAATATTTTTCTAAAAAATTGGGTCCAAACCCATTTTCTAAAGGAATCAAACCCAAATTTCTTAGAAAAACCCTCTTTTGTAAATATTTCTCAAAAATACAAAAAAATCAGTTTTAAATCCTTGTTTTCTCGTAAATTTTAGGATTTTATTCCAAAAATATCAAAAATATATATATATATATATAAAATGAAGAAAAGAATAAAAAAGAAAAAATATAAGAAAAGAAACAAAAATCGGATTTTGAAAAAAATCTCTTTTTGAAAACAATCTTTTTAAAACTAGTTTTTTGCAAAAATCTTTAAAAGGGACCAACTTTTTGAATTTTTTTATAAAAAAAACCCTTTTCGATTTTAGGGTTACGAAGGCCTTCTCTCTCTCTGACCGGAACTCTCTCTCTTAGGCATTCTCCCTCTCTCGCCAAAACTCTCGAGAACCCTCTCCCCTTCATCCCGCCATCACCAAACCCCCATGTGCGAAACCCCCTTCTCGAAGCCTCCATGGCCTCCATCCGCCCATCACCAGAATCTCCATCGCCCATCGCCAACAAGATCTTCCCTTCATTGTCGACCCTCCATCATCAACGGCTTGCCGCACCCCTCATCCGCCCTTCAGCCTCAACAACCTTCCTTCTCTCCTCCGCCCATCTTCAACCGATCTCTTCACGAACCTTCTTCCTCCTTAAAAAGACACTCAGGAAAACCCTAAAGCCATCTGTTTTCACCCCCACATACTCTCTTTTTCCTTCTTCTCATCCTCCTCCCTCTTCCACTCCACATCATCAGGAACGACGCAGTAGCTCGCCATTTCCCCTGATTCCTTTTATGGATCATGTTTCACCCCTTTCATTGTCTTCACGCTTCTTCTCTGATTCTCCTCAAGTAGCAGTAAAAGACCGATTACCACAGCCATCGCAGGTAAGTAATCGTGCTCTTCCTTCTTTTGATTCCCTGCAAAAAACCCCTCTCCTTTTCATTCTTTTATCCATGGATTTCTCTAAGTTTCAACGAATATCCCGATTTTGATTTCCTCTATGTCCTCTTTCACCATCTATTTATACATCATCCTTCACTTGCTCTTTTAATTTCTAGAGTTTAGTTATGTTTCAAGTTTATAGTGGGTTTTAGATTCCATCTAATATCTCTTCTTATTGATGATCGGTGATGCCTCGCAATGGCATCGCCGATTCATCTGTCTTAAAATTAAATTTCGTCTATACATTTACCTTACCTTTTCAACTTTGATTTTCCTCTGATTTACTATAATTTCCTTCTGTCTTCACTCCCAGGAAAGCACTACTGGTGGTGTTGGTTTGCCTGTGCAACACCAGCCCACCCTTGTGCTACAACAAAAGGGGACATATGGTCCCAATATCTTATTTCCTCTTCCTTATATCCAGTTTTATACTGTATCTGATTTCCAGTTTCCCTATTCTTTTATCATTATTGTTCTTATTTTATTTTCATTTGTTTGCTAAGTTCATCTATTTTCTACTCAGTGTTTTCCCTGAGGAAATTTACATCTCGCATATTATATTCTCTTTCCTTCATCATTTTCATTCACTATGTTTCCTTGTGTGGTTATATGAATATGACAATCTCTTCCTGTTTGAATCTCTTATTAATTTCAGGAATGGCCATCGGTCGTAAGGATCATTTAGCATCATTATCAGTTCAGTATACAGGATTCCATTTTCATTAGCATGATTTAGGCGTCTATAAAACCATCTATCCACTAAGATCTGTGTCTTCTCCATCACAATCTGGGAACTATAGTGTACACACATCTATGGACCATGCTCTAAGGCTTTGCATTTTTTTTTATATGTGTACCCCTGCTCATCTGTTCATCATGCTTTTCATATCTCTTTTTCAGTTGTTGTATTTTATTTTTTTTAGCATCTCACTAATAGCATCTCGCTGTGCTTCATCATCGCCCCATCAACATCAGCCCTGCTAAAACATCCCCTGGTGGCATGTTAAGTGTTAAGCCCTTCATTCGGTCTATCTTTGAGTTCAAGTTTTGATGCTCCAGAGCAAAAGGAGTTCTCTTTTTTTTTTATGCTATGACGTTCTTTTCAGCATCTGGTGCTCTAAGTTTTCTGGCCTATACTGCTGAGGGCTAGACAATCTTCTTTGTCCTCATCGTGAAATGCCAGATTCTTCACACAAGAGAGTCTATCATGTTGTTAAGGGTTGGAACAATGTGATTTACATTTGCTTATGGGTGTTTAATTCGCCATTTTACTAAGACAAGCCCTGAACAATTGAAGATAGAGAGATTGCGTGAGCAGAAGTGTACATATACACACGCAGGCAACCAAGTCGCTGCTCCTGAACCAGTAACCTCCATTAAATATGCTTATAGTGACCACATATATAGATCTGATTGCTAATGAATAATGTTGGTGTCCTAAGTAGACTTATGAGTGCAGGTTGTGCTTTATATCACTGCAATACAAACCGTATTCAAAACTATTCTGCTCCAGCAATGGTTTTGGACCAGTTTCAATAACAGTCCCCTACTGAAGGAGAGACATACCTGGATTGGCCCTCATCAAGGTATGAAAGTGATGGCAAAAATCATCAGAACTTGTTGGTATTTGACATTTTTTTTTTAGTATGGTGGGTATCATGGAGGAACTTCCATTGGTCGCTGCAAACACTGCTCTGTCCATTCTTGTCGTGGACTACCCTGCTCAAAAGTTTGCATGCTATATTTTTTATGACAGTGGCGCCAAGCCGACACTTGAAATATTTGCAGCAATATCTGGGTTTGCTGAAAGGTCCTAACATGGACTTGTAATTTCCTGCATAGCCATAACTCCAGTACCAACTACGGTGGTGTGAAGCCACTGTGCAACAGAAACACCAGAAGGATCAAGGTATCTCTTGACATGAACAAATTGGAATATGTTGGGGTCAATGCCCACTATCAAAAACCTCAAAATTTTGATGTGTCGCAAGAGACATTTTGTGAAATTATCATCTGATTAGGGATAGTTCTCATTTTACCTTACTCAATTAGAAATTTTCATAATCTAGACAAGTGTTAGTACGAATTGGGATCTGGAGCATCTACAGGCTGCAAATAATATTATTCATAACTATCTCAGCATTCCACTGTAGGTGCACTGCACTCACTGTCATCCTGCATCAACCTTCAGTCACAATGTTTATTCCTTGGCCCATTTTTAATTGAGGTATCTGATGTACTTACCACCATTGCACTTGCATCCATCAAACACTCCCCTTTCTCACATCACTCTCTCATGCATAACAGCATCTGTACACTTCATCTCATCTGAATTTTTTTTTCATTCACTGTGTCTGTGCACACCAAGAACCGTTACCCTTGAAAGCCAATCCTGATCAATCTATACACTACTCAAAGGCTAAAGTTTTGGCCCTCATGTGTCTGAGTTTGTAGGTAGGCATGAATAAAGGTTTGCTGCTAAAACAAAAAAGGAGGTGAAGAAGAATGATTGGCATAACTGATCAACTTTTGGTAGAATTGCAGGATAGATATAATTTTTTTTTCGCAGGTGTGCAGCCTTGATTTTGAGCCATGGTCTCATTCGGATATATCAAAGCCCACCCATGATTTTGGGACCATCTCTTGTATGTACATTCACTGGCATATAGTAAGTCCACATGTTAAATTTCGTTGAAGAATATTTTATAATTTGAAAGGTATGGCTCTGCAAAGTTCAGTGCAGAAACAATGTATACATTACATATTTATACATCTGTTTTATGACCGTTTGATCTCATTTTTTTTTCTGAATGCATGACAAGTTGTAATCTGATCATTTACATAACTCAGAGAGGTCAGAGGATTTATGATTGAGGGGCCTATCATTTGGCTTCACAACATCTCCACCTCATGTCTCTTTCCTTAGAGATAGCCCATTCAATATCAATAAAATTTATGTTATGACTAGAAATAAAGTACTTGTTTCTATGTTGAGTCAGTCTTAGAGGGTCATAGGAAAAGCCTCAAATTCCAGCAAATTGGGTGGTACACTGAACAAAGTTAGAGTTTGTGTCAACAATCTCTTGATGTCGTCTTTCAATTGTGTCAAACTGAATCACCATCATGCCAGAATTCATGAATTCAAATGTTAGCTTGTTATATAGTTCACAGGTGTATTCTAGAGGTTAATTAGCATTCATTTGTTTATATTATGAATGAAAACTCACATTAGGTAGCTCCATTACATCCCCTATATTCAATTACCTGCCACATGCTAGGAAACATCTCATTCATACATTTTGTTTTACTTCCCACCACCTTCACATCAATCTGCAGCATTACATCTGTAGTCTCTACCTCCACCTACACAATTACTCGGTACACACAGGTTGAGTCACTAGCCATTCAAAACCTTAATTCATTAAGTAAAAAGAGTTTATTTACTAAAAAAAACCAGGATTGATTAGTGATTGTTGTGTGAAATATATCAAGGCTGCTGAGATCCCTTGAATAATGTGGTTGTAAATCAATCTATGGCTGCTGAAGGTAATCCATCCAGTTATGGTGCTATGATATATCAAATTTAAGAAGTCGAATTGTTAGAGGACTTCAATTGGCTGAACTTGGTTCGCCTTCAGGTTGAGAAGCTTTCTCTCATTAACCGGTGGTTAGCCACCAATGTTGAGCACTCCCGCCAATGTCATTATCTCCAACTATATATCCATCTCGCTTAGGATTCGTCTCCTTCACATTGTTCATAACCTTTTAGTTCATGTTGTACAGATATCGTAGGCATCCTATACATGCATTTTACAGATGCACATGCATAGCATTTACATTTACACACATGCATCTCCCACAAGCACCATTGTGCTTACAACACCATCACTCTCATCCACCTATATTGAATGTATATATGTGACATATACATATATATATATATATATAACTCATCTATATATATAGGCATGTATCTATACATAGGTATGCATACATGTATATATCATTTTTCATCTTTTCCATCATTTATATCTTGGTACATGAGCACTTCATCATTAAACATTTACATGATATGGGCGATTTCTCTTCTATTTTTCATACTAACTAAAGTGTTTTGCAGGGAATGTGTGAAAAATATCATTACTTGGAGTTGTGAATTCAACTTTATGTGTTGTAATATTTAGATCTTAAATGAGAATTTATATTTCCTGTCTTAGATAGGATGAATAAGCATTGTAAATATCATTAATTGCTTATTTTCATGCTTTTTACCTTCATTTTCCAAAATCTCACAATGGTGAAACACGAATGGCACATGCACCATTTCGTAAGAGGTAATATATCCTATGTTGATTTACATCAATGGCCATAGTCAGGATGTAACCAAAACTTAGTACTTTTATCTTTCATAAAATAACACTGAATCCACACTGGATCCCTTTCAAAAATCATCATATTTTCTGTAAATATTTTCCTCTTTTATCAGAGTTTAATTTAAAACTAACTCAATATATATACCAATGGCCATAGTCAGGGTATATTGAGAATTAATTTCATTTTAAACTCTATAAAAGCACCAAAATGTGTTTTAATCTTCACTTGAATTTAAAGGTGGTTATTATATAATACATTCAATGACCATAGTCAAGGATGTATTATATCTTCAATCTCCTTCTTAATTCATTTAAAGAATGAAACACGCTTTTTAAAATCTAATTTCAAAATTATTTAAATTCATTCATCATTTAGGATAGAATTGCATCATATTTTCAAAATCCCCTTTTTCAAAAACCCAAGTGATTGTGAATATCTTTTCTTCAATTTCTATTTCAAATTCATCCATTCTATCTCATCTTCAAAGTCCAAATTTTGACTTTGAAATCAAATTCAAAGTTCAATTTAACTTTGAAATTCTTGATTCATTTTCTAAATTCCAAAATTCAAGTTTCAAATTCAAAGTCCAATTTAACTTTGGAATTCATGTATATATTCAAAGTTTAAATTCTCAAGTCAATTTTGAAATTCCAAATCCAAAGTTAGATCCAACTCTATTTTGGATCGCAGACCTCAGATCCAATTCCATTTTAGGATCCATAACCCAATTCTACTTTGGATCTCAGACTTCAGATCCAAATCTATTTTAAGATCCAGAATCCAATTTCATCTTGGATCTCAGACTTCAGATCCACTCCATTTTAGGATCTAGAATCCAATTCTGCTTTGGATCTTAGACTTCAGATCCAAATCCATTTTAGGATCCAGAACCCAGTTCCACTTTTGGATCTCAAACTTCAGATCCAAAATCCATCTTAGGATCCAAAGTCCAACTCTATCTTGGATCTCAGATTTCAGATCCTAAATCCATTTTAAGATCCAAAATCCATTTTAGGATAAAGAATCTAAATCCCATCTTGAATTCCAGATCTTGGATCCAATTCTATTCAGGATCCAGAATCCAATTCCATTCCCAATTCTAGATTTCAAATCCAATTCCATTTTTAGATCTCATCTGAACCTCCTAAATCCATTTCTATTTTTAAATACCATTTGAATTTCTCAAATCTATCATGATTTCAAATTTTAAATTCAATTCCATTTTAAATTTTATCTCTTTCCCTAAATCTAAGTTCAAAGTCCATCTTCTGACTTTGAAATTTCCTTCCTTTTCCCTTTTATCTCAGCTTCAAATCATTCTCTCTCAGAAATCAGGATTTATTCTTCCAACTCTGATTACTTCAAAAACTTAGAACTTCTCTGATCTATCTCAAGTTCTAAATTAGATTCAACCATTTCTTCACTCCATTATCAAGTTCATCTCAGAACACTTGGAGATTTCCAAATCATTTTAAAAAAGAAGCATACATCCTTACATTGCACAAGCATGATTCTTTGTGCATTTAGATTTAGAATAAATTCTTAGATAATATTTAGGCAAAGCAAAAGGCATAGATTCGATCCTTGGTTCGATTACCCCTGGTAAAGGCACCAGGAACGGTCGAACCTCGTACCGACGAGTGAATCCTGTCTCTCCATTTTTTCCCGCAAATTTTCAAAATGGAGGTGAGTTAAATTTCTAAATATTTTCAAATTAAGGTCAAGTGAAACCCCGCAAAAGAGCTCCTATTCTCTCTTCCCTTCTTTTCTCTTCTCTCTTTTATTTTCCTCTCTTCAAAAAGGAGGAAAATATAGGTTAGAAAAGGAAAAGAGAAGGAAGAGAGAGAAATCACAAGAGAGGAAAAATTTTGCGATAATCACAGTAATATAGGAAGTGGGGGGTGTAGGAAATATGGGGGTGCACGAGGGCAGTAAATGCAAATGCAACATTGTTGAGTGCCATATCAATGAATTGGGTAGACAGAAAATAAGCAAATGCCTTAGAAAAACAGTACAAAAACTAGGCAAATATGAGATGATTGAGATAACAAATGGATTAAAGCACACAATAAATGACTCAAGTAAACAGCAAATGACTTAAATGAACAACATATTGAAATTAGTAAATGGATGAAACAAACATCGGACCATTAAAGTAACAGCTAGATTAAGCAAATAGCAAACAACAACCTAAAACAACAGACGAGTCAAGCAGATAATCGGTGGATTAAATGGACAACCTATAGCAGCAAATAGGTTAACAGTACAATATTCTAATAGCCGTGATTTCAATCAAGAATAAGGCACGGAGAACCATAATCAGATGCCAAGGCTAAGTTGATAAGTGATTGCCACTTACGACCATAATCTTAATCTGCTACACACACTTGAGGAAATATAAGGTGATGCTATGCTGAAGTGTACATAAAACAGCGAGTGACAACCAACGTGGATATTTAAAAAAAAAAGAAAAATACATGCTTATGAAAGGAATCAAAATAGAGAAAAAAAGAGAAGGAAAAAAAATGGAACGCAGTAGCGTCAACATCATAGAAAGTAACAAGATATTATCTTATCTGAAATTGAAATCAAACATAAGTGAAGCCCCGATGAAATCATATTGATCGGCCATCAAAATCAAAACACCGATGGAGTCAGTGAGGCTTACAGATACACTTTAAATCTTTGACTGCTGGTGTTTGATGAAATGCAGTGTTGTATGGGAATCAGCAAAGAACGAGCGGATGTTACAAAATGTAGATCGTCACCGCATATGCGGGTCGATCATGCTCAAAATTAGCAAGGGATGGAAACAAAGAAAGGGAACTGATGCTATGCAATAATCAAAACAAAAATGGGAATCAATATCAACAGACGATAAAAAATCAAATAACGCCCTCAACCTCCAGAATCAGAGATCCTGCTGAACATTCAATTGTGACTACCCTGACTTGATGGATACATAGACCCATCCAATGAAATGAAAGCTTACACCGACGATAGGATAACCAGATATGAAGAAAGGGGATGCTGAAAATATTATGTAGAGTGAAATCCAGAAACCAGAATTAATGACGGATAACGATAGTTACAGAAAAACGGAAAGAAGAAAAGAGAAAGAAGAAAAGAGAAAGAGAAAAAAAAAAGAAAAAAAATACAAAAGGTATAGAGCATAAACGAAAACTATGAGCACCGATTGTGATGAACATCAGTTTTAAGCAATATCTAGTAACGTCGATGAAGATCAAACTACCCTGGCTAACGAGAGTAAAAAATTGAACATCAGAGCAGAGGTCACACAGAAAATCCAAATTTCGATAGGAAATCAAAACGAAAGTGCAATTTAGCAAGGAATTTGGACCGAGATTCAGATGAACCCTGTCAGATTCTTGAATCTAACAACCTGAGCCCAAAATTCACAGCGTGAGTAAAACAGAAAATGAAAGAGATAAGAAGAACAAAAAAAAAAAGAGAAAAATGTTTGAGCATGATTGCTCCATCATTGTTGCATAAGGGAGGGATTGGTATCGCTATAGGCGACCCAACTCCCTCACGGATGCGTCAATGGATTCGAAATAGGAAAATCACAAAAAAAAAGAGGGTGATTAATAAGAGGCAGCGGGAATAAACGACACGAAGAGATAAGAAGGGGGGGAGATGATGCACTTACCTCTGACTGTTGTGGGTTGATTTCTTTTGGGCTACTACTGAGGAGGCGCCTTGCAGAGAGGGGCAGAATTCCTTTTCAACTCTTGTAAAAAAAAAATGGAGGAAGGAAGGGGGGAGGTAAGAACTTGATACAAGAGGAGTGATGGAGATCGTGATTCTGAATCCCATTCTTTCCTTCTACGTGCCCTTTTTATAGAGGGAGAGGAGGTTTCTAGATGGGAAGTGGTTAGGGATCAAGGGTGGATAAAGGGTGGTGGTCGTTGGCGATGGAGGTTTGAGGATGGCCATGGATGTTTTGAGAAGGAGAGAGCGAGTCTCGCCCGTCCCCTCGGATTTTGCCTTAGAAGGCCTTTCTCGAAAAAGAAGAGGGGTCTCCTCAAAACAAAGGTTTTTTTTTTAGCAAAAAAAAAAGAAATCTTTTCCCAAAAAGTGGTTTCTAGGACTCATTTTTTTGTATTTTCTAAATTTTTTTGTTATTTTGGAAATAAAACTCTAAAACCTAAGCAATACGAGGGACAAAAACTATTTTTTTGTATTTGTGAGAAATATTTATGAAACGAGGAATTTTCTAAGGATTCAAGACTATTCTTTGGAAAATTCTTCAGAAAACGGGTTTGGATTCAAGATTTGAGAAGATTTTGGAGTTTTTAACCTTGAATCAAGAAATATAGAGCAATGAATCCAAACGGATGTCGGATGGGCTGTCCGAGTCATTCAAAATTATTTTTGGTATTTTCGTAGTTTTAATTTGAGAATTGGACAATGAGGCTCAGATTTGGATTTTGAATGGATCTGGATCCAAAATCGAATCAGATGGATAAAGATGGAGCTTATTCCAGGAAATCCGAAGAATAGCTGAAATTGAAATTGACTCAGTTTTCTCAAAAAAATGGGATCAGAGGCAACAGGGGAATATTTACCACATTTTGAAAAATTTGGGGTGTTCACAAATAGACAATCGGCTAGATCAGCTGAAAATTAAGCGTCAGCGTATGCTTAGTGGTGGAGCATGATCCAGTCAAGAATCATCTCAAGAGGCCCTGCATATCAGATCGTATCTATCCATTCTCCTGTCTTGATTTTAAGTATTGTTTTAGTGTGCATCTACATTGCATTCTTATATCTCTGCATGCCACTAGGGACAGTGTCATTCAAGCATGGAGGGGGTTCAGTAGATACACACTATTTTGTTCTATTTATCCTGTTTCAGTAGCTAAAACTCATAAATTAGGTGTTTCAGAATTTTTTTTAACATATATGAATGTTTTTGACATAATTTGACATGTTAGAAACTTTTAGAAGCCCCATGAGGAAAATTTTTTCTGAACAAAGCTAAAAAGAGTGAGTATTTATGTGAAGTTCAAAGAAAAGACTGTATTTGAATGTGAAAAGAAAATTTTGAATCACAAAGTATAAGTAAGCACAGTTTAAAATAAACTACTAAGTAAATGAAAAATATAAGAAAAAGCTAGAGCTCAAAAGAAAAGAGCCTGCGTTAGGTTGTTTGGATGATTTCACAATTCCGAGTAAGATGAGTTCAGACGCTAGTTAAAGCATTTGAATTCCACCCGAAAAGGAGAGTAAAAACTTTGTGAGCCTTGGAAGCTGAGACCAGACACAAGTTGAAGTGTCTGAATCTCATGTCGAAAGGGTAAATGAAGGAAGTCACTTTTGTGCCTAGTTAACGCTCTCAACATACAAACAGTGGTATAAGAAGGCATTAACATTGCACATGGCACAAAAGCAAACCACACGCAAGCTATCAAATGAAAAGAAAATAAAAGAAAAGAAAAGAATCTGAAAGAATTGAAAAAAAAATGGAAAAATTGAAAATCCAAAGAAAATGAGAGCTCAAATGAAAAGAAAAAGTCATTACTTAGAAGTAGAATGAAAGACTGTGCAAAAAAAGATACAAGTGAGGAAAAATAAACAATAGCATGATAATACATGATTTTTTGAGAAATAATTATAGATAAATGTGATTTTTAGAAGAGTGAAAGGAAATTTTTTATCATGGAGGCATAAAATCTCTAATTATGTTCTAAGAAGTGAAAAATTACATGAAATGTCTGTTAAATTTGATTTCTGGAATTGCCTAACATTTTAGAAGAAAAATTTAAATTTTGTATGATTTCTGATGTTTGTGGGTAGCATCTCTGCAAACCCTCACGAGACCTTGCTCGTCCACTGGGGTAACCAAGGGGTTCAAAAAGGGCTTGTTGAATGTGCTAAATGCAACCATGATTTCTATGAAAGTGAGTTAGTTAGTTTAATAAAATTTGCATTTTATTCGGGTAGTCCATATCTTAATTGCAAGGGTAGGGTATATTGCTAGAGACTAGCAATTATTCTAGCATGGGGGTATTTGATGATACGTAAATTACACATAATCATAATATATTTTTATGACATAAATACATCATTTATAGGTTTAAAACCTACACTTAGATGCATATAGATGTCATTGAGCTACGGTTTGAATTTCGTTCGAATCGAACTTAAAATGAGAGAGATATCATATTTTTAGTGAAGTGGGTTAGACCTCGGGGCAAAATGGGTCATTTCGGATCCAAACGCCCATTTTGGGCCTTGGATCTGGGCAAAATGTACCCAATCCAACCCACATCAGCCCAAATCAATTTTTGAAAAGAATTACTAAATACCCCCTCTAAAAAGGGCACCCAACAATATGTTTTATTTTAATCCTTCTTTTAGAAAATGCGAAAAATGAGGTTTTGCCTATAAAAACTAATTTTAAAAACCCTAAACAAGTCTTTGCCATGGGAGCTGTGCCTCCTCTAGCCAATTCTCACTCCACCACCGTCTTCCTCATCCAGCAAGTCGCCCCACTTCTTCATTCCTCCTTCTTGGGTGTGCTTGACTTAACCAAACCCACCATTGAAGCGCCATCTTCGACCTCCTCCATTCTTCTTCTCCCACATCTACCTTTCTTCTCCCTTTGCTGCACTAATGGCCCATGCTTCTTGTTTTGCAGGTACATCAGGTCATGG